>NC_058519.1:349939197-350224197 GCF_904849725.1 Hordeum vulgare subsp. vulgare | reverse complement strand
ATCATCATCATCATCATCATCATCATCACCTTCTTCTTCTTCTTCTTCTTCTTCTTCTTCTTCTTCTTCTTCTTCTTATTCATCATCATCGCCGTCGTCATCATCATCATCATCATCATCTTCTTCTTCTTCTTCTTCTTCTTCTTCATCATCGTCATCATCATCATCATCATCATCACCTTGTTCTTATTCTTCTTCTTCTTCTAATACTACTACTTCTTCATAAATACCATCATCATCATCTTCTTCTTCTTCTTCTTCTTCTTCCTCATCATCATCATCGTCGTCATCATCATCGTCATCATCATCATCATCATCATCATCATCATCATCATCATCATCATCTTATTATTATTATTATTATTATTATTATTATTACTATTATCATTATTATTATTATTTGTCTGCTTCGTCCTCTTCTTCTTCGTCGTCGTCTTCTTCTAATTCTTCTTCTTCGTCGTCGTCTTCTGCTTCTTCTTCTTCTTCTTGTTCTTCTTAATCAACATCACCATCATTGTCGGTGCACTAATGACCGGGGTCTCCTGTAATGACTAAGATGCGGTCCTTTCCGATTTGGGAAACAAGGCCCCGAATTGGAAAGAAGCGCATCTAAGCGTTTCACAAACATGGTAACATAGCACATACATAATAATAGAGGAATGACAATAAGGGGTTCAACTATCATCTCATAAATATATATATCAGAGTTACATCACGCATCCAAACAAGGTAGTTCCGCTACGGACTACAAAACATGAGAAATGACTATGCTACCCTGCATGCTTGCCCATGATCACGAGCACGCCTCAATCTTCTGGATAGTTCACGTACAGGCGGTCGTTCTCCTCATCGTACTGCCACACCAGCTGCGTGCCGTCGGGATCACCTATCTCGGGGGTACCTGAACCTGTTGGTGTTGTGAAGGAATCAGTGAGCCACACGGACTCAGCAATCTCTGACCTCGGTGCCAGAACTAGTCAAATTATTAGGTTGGTAAGGTGGAGTATTTAGGTTGCAGCATCCTAAGCTTATATGGTGTCTAACCAACGTAGAACATATGTTGAAGGTGGTCTATACTAGCGATCGATGATTATTTGATCACTAAGTGATCCTCAACACCTACTTACGTCAATCATAACCCCATCATGTTCTCGATCGAAGAGAGGTCTTCGAAGGGGACAGTCACGGTTACGCACACAGTTGGCAATTTTCATTAGCTTATGTTTAAGTTATCTATAACCGGATGTTAACAAATATTCCAAGTTGCCACATAACCGCGGGCACGGCTTTCCGAAAGATTAAACCCTGCAGGGGTGCTCCAACTAGTCCATCACAAACGTACACGGGCCGCAAGGTAATCCTCTATCACGAATCTCGTGATCTCGTCGGATTCCTTAGAGGAAAACCTCAACTCTGGGGAGAACCGAAGCTTCACCGGGATTCCTATACGCAAGATATATTGCTAACGTAAGACAACTCTAGCAGGACCTCCCGTCGTGTCGACGACCCCGATAAGAGCCGCGTATCTCGGTCTCAGTACACGACGGATGGAAAAGCCTACACGAGCCAAACCTCAAGTTTCCCTGTGGTGGCCCCCGTAGTCTGTCCATTTTGGACCAACACTCATGAGGAGCACTGCCCGGGTAGTTGATTAAATTCCTCGGGGAGGCCATTCCCTTTGCAGATTATTATTAAGTGATAAGCAAATTAACACCAAGGTTGGGTCGTGCCAGAGAAGTCTTAACACAGCGCGATTTATCGAGGGGGTCCCCATAACAACCCCCAACATGTTAGGAGCGATCATTATGGAATCAAACACCGGTAGCCGGTAACTATGGCGGCAATAACGGAACAAAACACCCGGCAAAAGGCTAGGCCTTCCGTTATTTACCAAGTATATAGGTGCATTAATTAAATAACAGATTTGGCATAATGATATCTAACTCATGTTATCACATGAGACAATTGCACCTGCAACTAGCAACGCTAACATTAGAAGCTGAGCAAAGCCTACTTAGCCATTCAAGATTTTCTAGGAAGGGAGAAGTGTTTGGGTGTCATGGCAATTCAGGAGGCAATTATTTCAGTGGAAGGCAGCGAGCATATGATGGAAGAAACGTAATCTAGCATAACAAGACTCGAGATGGAATCAAGGTCATATCATCTTGCATGTGACATCCTCAGCTTGGAACTGCTCTTGTTCGTCCTGCACGTACTCTCCCGAATCCACGTGCTCGTTCTCCGAACCCAGGTGCTACCCAAAATAAAAATAGCATCCAATGAACAACAAAACCTCAAGATGCAACAAGCACATGATGCATGAGATGAATGTGAGCATGCATCCCTATTCTACTCACTAGCACAAGCATGAGAAGCAAATACATGCTCCTGGACAGAAATGCACTCTAAGCTATCTTGACATGTATGAGAACGACATGATCATATGCGTCACGTGAAAACGATGCAAAACCATATAAAGAACATTACAAACGGAGCTACGGATCAACGGGAAACAATGAAACAAGAAATGAAGTGCTACGTTTCAAATACATCACAACACACTCCAATGGCATAACTCTGGTATTTCCAGGTTTCCAAGACATAAAACAAACCGACATGGATCGGGTGGTGCAAAGATTATCACCACACCAACAACTATGCACTCACAATCATCAAAATACCAAAACTACACAATCTGCAATAAACAACATCATAGCCTTTTGAGAGCTACATGCAAAGCACCTACAGCCACCCAAACATGTCAAATAAGATATGTGACAGTAGCTATCCAAGAGTACTACAAGCACAAGCAAAAAGATAATGCAAAGGAGTTTCACACAGAAAGTTGCACATCTGCTAACTTGGCCAAAAATATCAGATTTCACGGACTTAGTGAAAATTCCAGATTCTCACTAGTTGTTTATGCTCTGAAGCATTTTGACAGCATCCAAAAGAATATCTATAGGACTCCAAATGGAATGAAAATTTACAGAGTGCTAGACAAACATAAAAGCTACAACTTCCCAGTTGAAAGATAAGGCTGAATCACAACACATGGACCTGCACAAGCTCATCAACAGGAGAAGAAAACATAAACAGATTCTCACACACTTTCACTAATCTAGAATTTCAGCCACATGCCTACTTTGACTAAGAACAACTTGCACATATGGGTTCTTAAGCATGAAAAAAAACCAACATGCCATAGAGGGGGTTACCCTCTAATGCCACAACAAGGAATCAACCTCTTGTTCTCACCACATCTCATGGAACCAAGCTCTAAACATAGAACAAATCGGAAATAATTCATCTCCAGAAAGTGTCCCAATGGCAAAACTTACTTCACCAATGGATTCCTTGGATGATTCTACCCCCAAAAACATATAGAATACCTATGCACTTGCATAGAACAAATGGTCACAAACTAAGAAAGAAATCTTGCATAGAATCACATATAGTGAATAGTGCATCATCATATGTGCTATTCACTAGAACTACATCTACACAATCTAGTGCACACTCTCACAAGTCCAATATGACATGAGGGTTTGGACCCCATGCATGTGTGCCATAGCACATCACCATTCTCACACAAATAACACTAGCACAAGCAAAACAACACCTACACATGCTAGATAGAATTAATTCCTACATAGCACTCACATAAGCACTTGCACTACAAGGGAACAGCACCTTAGTGCCATGACACCCACAAGGTACACATACACACATGAATCTACACATGCATACATACAACACAACCTACACATGCTTCACTACCATAGAACAACCTACACATGATAATTCTACACATGCACTACTAGTGCAAACACACACACACCAATGACTAACTATCTACACACACATTACACAAGGTATGTGGGGAGGGGGAAACCCATCCACACACATACACACAACACCCTTCACATCCTAGAGCAAAACACATGCTACACACTCACAAATAGGGTGTAGTTCATACCTACACTCATGCACACCATCATCTACACCTCAACTCTCACATACAACAAAAACATGACTAAGCCACACCATAATAAAATCTGGTAAGCACTCCTGCTCTCAGGCAACTGCAGCACAACCTAGAAAAGAAAGATCACAGGAAAAATAAAGCAAGAAAGGGAAAGAAAAAATAAAGGGCTTGGGGGGGGGGGGGTCGAACCCAAGCCCCTCTGGACCTTACCTGCATCTCATGCCACTCTGCTACTGCCACTCGTTTGACAGAATAGAGAGGCTTTGCACGGTGAACCATCATTTGTCCACAGTGCAGCAGCAAGGAAAAATAAAAGGGGGGCAAGGTGGGACTCGAACCCACGCCCTCGTCAGATCACACACACATGTACATACCACTGCGCTACGCTACGGTTACTCAGAGAACGGAGGGGTATTACTAGGTGTCTATCATAAGCACAGGGTTGTCCTTTGTAACACCCTGTTTTTGGCTCTCCTGACAAATTAGCTTACTTCAAAAATTAGGACCAATTAAAAATTTTGTGAATGCTTGTGATGCTTGGAGTGAATACTGTTGCCTGTTTGCTTGAGTGCATGTGATTGCTTCCCAATAATTCTCTCTCTCCTCCTAATCACCTCATCATCCCATGATCTCCTGCCTAATGATCATGCCATGTGTTTAGAACAAATATCTAATTTTTACCAAATATTATTTTCACCAAAAAGCTTCTCTTTGAATTAAACTTCAAACCCCTGAGATGAGGTTGTACTACAAGTCCTCAACTTAGGGGATTTCTTCTGCACCAATTATTTTATTTAAAACCTATTATCAAAATGTCTTCCAAAAACCACCATATTATTATTTTAGAAGTTATTTTATTATTTTATTTAAAAGCCCTCCTGTGAGGCCAGAAATGGTCTCCTATGAAGGAAAGTTATTTTTATTGCTTTCAAAATATTTAAGAAAATTTAGGAAAACTTAGTGGATATATTTATTCCATATTTATGAGTTTCAACACATGGTCATGTTCGAAATATAGGGCAAATCCCTCCAAAACCATTCCTGCCTATTCCAAGCTTTTGAAATATTTCTATTAGAAATATTCTCAATAAATTCCACTAAAATTCTAGCATGTCATCTATGATATTATTGATGATGTTGCCAAGTTTCATTTTAATCCAAGTTGATTTGGATCCCCTAATCACTCTAAAACCCTATCTGTCCAGAATCAAATTTGAGCAACTCTACATTGTGAAGTGTCTCCAATTGTGCTCAAATTTGGTGGACATGTTCCAATACTCCAATAACGTATCCACACCAAGTGGTGCATCAAGGAGAATAGAGGAACTTGTCCTAAGACCCCCAAAACCCTCTTTGTTGATTTCTGACTTTGGTAAACTTTACATTATAAAGTTTCTCCAATTATCCTCAAACTTTTTGTGCATGCCTTAATGCTCAAATAATGCCCCTACACCAAATATTGGATTTGTGGGAATTTATTTGAATAGGGTTCTAAGCAGAAACCCATTTCTGCCCATTTCTAGGGTTTTCCAAGTCTGCATTGGAAAACTTCTCCAGCAAATCCCAAATTTGGGGTGCAAGCCTATTTTCATATATAATTTGGCCCTATTAAGTTTTATAGCCATTGGAATTCATCTAGTAGCCTAACCACAGATCAAACACCTTGTGTGCACTCACTAATTTGGCTTCTTTTGCCCCTTCCACTTTTACCCTTGAGCTCAACTTTCTACCACAGCCTCACATAGTCATATTTTACCTCCAGTAACTTTCCCATGGCCACTGGTCAATTATTGGGGAAGGTTCCTTTGTAACTTTCTCTCATTTTCACCCTTGGCAGCACTGTTTTACCTCTCTTTCCAATCTTCTGCTTAAGCTATCACCCCCAATTCTTTCCAGAGCCTCTCTAGTGTGTCAATGCATCATTTCAAACCAATTGATGGCCTGCTCATGTGGGAAAAATGAGCAGCACCTCTTCCAGCAGATTTTTGGTTGAAATGTGGCTTTGTACAACAAGTACTAGCTACCCTCCTCTTGATCTAAAACGTTGCAGTGATGTAGTTCTTGTATAGTTAGCACTGCTAGACATGCTTGTTCCCCATTATCTCTCCTGTTAGTGCTCTCATTAGTAGCCCTAAGTTTGCTGCTGCAAACTAAATCAAAGTCAACGCCCATTCAAACCTTCTTCACTTGGCTCCAAACTCCTCAAGTGACCTCTGGCAAGCATGCCTTGCATGGGAGACAACTTTTCTAGGTCGAATGGGCAACCTGGACACGCGTGGCCATGGTGACCACGCTTTTAGCCTGCACTAATGGTGCTCTGCGCCATTTCCTTGTTCCCTAGCTCGTGTCCCGCAGTTGCAGTATGCCCCAGAGCGCCAGACCATCCCCCCCATCCCTCCTTGACTCCCTCCATGATGCTAGCTAGCATCCAATGCCCCTCTGGGACGTGTGCCGCCCATGCCCACGCGAGCTCTAGGAGCTCTCGAGCTCTCTCGGCTCCTCCTCCCTCCACTTAGAGCCTCCCGAGAATCTTTGGCTCCCAAGCCCTCCTCCTCTCTCCCTGGAACCCTCTCGAGCTCCCCTTTCTTCCTCCCGAGCCTTCTCTTCCTCCCCTTTTCTCTTCGGCAACCATGGCCACTGCCATGACCCGGGGGGAGCGTGCTTTCCCGGCCCCTTCCTCCGCCTAGGCCATCTCCACGGCACCCCAGCTCGTCCGCCGGCCCCTCCCCCATCGTTGCCCCTTCTCCTAGCGGCCGGTGCACCGTTCCCCCCGGTTGCCGTCGCCGACTCCTCCCAGAGAGATCCCACGCGCCTCGGAGCTCCCCGGTGAAGAGCGACCAGCAAGGCTGGCTGGCATCGTCACCCTGCACACGCTGGTGGCCGCGGCGACGCCAGGGGACGACCGGAGCCGCAGGAGCTACGCCGGTCACCACCCTGCTCCGCCTCCCCGCTCTCCCAGCTCGAGCGGGAGGTGACAGACGAACCTGGCAATCGGGCCTCGCCCGTCAGCGATAGCCAGACCGGGCCCAGCGCTTGAGTGGAGACGTCCCCGCCGGGCTACGCCTCCCCATGGTAGAAGCATAGACATCGGTTTACGTCTTCGACGTGGCTGGTCTGCCGCGGGACGGAACAGTCGGGCCGGCCCATTGCCTGTCCAGCGCCCTGGGCGCTAGTTAGCCCGATAAGTGGGCTCTTTTTCTTCTTTTCCATTTCACTTAAACTTATAAATTCCATTATAAAATCATTCTAACTCTGATTCCATTGATTCAAATTTCTACAGGATCCTAAAAATGAGGCCTATCCAAATAAGTGCTTTGCACATTTTTCCCTACCCACTTTCTGTGGTGTTTTATTTAAAATCCCAATATGGATATAAAATATCCCTCCTTTCAAAATTCCTAGCAGATTCAAATCAACTCCAAATGGAGTGATTCCAATTCCTAGGGCTTCTAAAATCCTTCCCCATTTATAGAACCCTGGTCAACATTTTTGTGTGACTTATTTCTGTTGCTTATAATAAATAGCTTCCTATTGCTATTTATTCCATAGTAGAAAATCCCTAGAATATTCATACCAACTCCAAATCCAGTGAAACCACTTCCTAAAATTTTCTAAAATCATTCTTTGTTAAAGGGGTGCTTCCACTCATTTTAACAGAATGAATTCTGTGCGCTTGTTCAATGATCACCTACTGTGTTTCCATCCATTCAAAAATCTTTGGTGATTCAAATCTCCTATGGAAAGATTCAGGTATTTTTCTTATGACTAGAGAGTTCCAGGAAAAATATAACTTCTATTTATAGAACACTTTTATTCTGCTTGATGTGTGGCTTAGGGCCTGTTTGGGACTGCTTTGCTCCATCAAAATCAGCTCCGCTTCATCAAATCCACTTTGGAGAAGTTTCACATAGGAGTTGCAACTATTTCAAGAGAATGTTTGGCTCTCATTTAGCTCCAGCTTCACGAATGAAAAATTTGGTGAAAAGAATCTATTTGATTGGATGAGAGGTAAAAAACGAAGGGGTATCCACTTACTGGTGGCAGTGGTGGGTAATTTTCTTCCAACTCCAACTTCTATAATTTTATGGAGCACCTCCTAGAGAGCTTCACAAAAAACAAGGAGTTGGACCCCAGATTCTAGTATTTTTGCGGAGCGGTATATCGTGGAGCTACCCCATTTGGCTTACGTTTTCAAGAGCGGAGCTGAATTTTCTAGAGCAGAGCAGTCCCAAACAGGACCTTACTATGGTTGTTTCCGACGATAGTTGACGGTAGACGGAGTATTCGGAGTTAGAGCGGAAGACCTCGAAGACCCCGAGGACTTACGTGAGCAAGGCAAGCAGCCCTTTGACCATGACTTGAGCATATGAATTGATGCATGCTAGAATAGCAAGTACTTTTCCGTTGCATGTGATCATAGTGCCGGTTCATCATTGGTGTGATGGTACCGAAGGCTTCTTCGAAGCACTTGCATGATGGTGATGTTATACATATGGCTCCTCGGAGCACAAGCATGATGAGCTCGATCCAACCATCTATGAGGATCATGCTACTATCATGTTGACTAGTAGAGTTAGAGAACCATTGCATGAGCATGATGATGAGTAAAAACAAGAGTTTATGAAAACCCTGTCGGGTGCCACTAATGCCCGAGGGTGATGATGAGTTGGTGGTCACTTTTGGTGAAGTGATGCACCGGTGTTTTGTGTGAGTATGGTTTCGGAAATGGGATTAGATTTATGATGTGTCGACCGTCCCAACCTCACCTGTGCGACCACGTTACCCCTTTATGGGACGGGGCTTTGTGGATTACTCTGGTCGGTACTAGCAAAGAACCACATTACTAGTGGCGGGAGTGATTGTCGTCACTCTCGTGATGGGGTCGTGCCAGGAAGGGCGACTATGCCATTTTTATGAGTTCCATGCACATCGTTGGTCCCCGCATGGTTGATACTGTCCAGAGTCGGTGCTCGTAAGAGGTACAACATGTGGGCTGGGTACCAATCGAGTGGACCTCTTTGTCTAGTATCGTCAGGGGAATGATAATAATCGGGTACTTACCTCGGGTATATGCGATATACCGCGAGTCGTGGATGACACGGAAGTTTCCCGGTTCTCGTGGGTACAGCGCGCTACCTCTACAGAGTGTCAAACTATTCGAATAGTCGTGTCCACGGTCAAGGACAGTTGGGTAATCCTGCTTAAACTACATCCAGCGTTTCCGCATAAACCAATTGTGCGTGAGTGTGTGTGTGGTGTTGGAAAAGGTGTTGTTATGAAAGTAATCATATGACAAAGTTCGGAGACTTGGCATATAGGGTGAACCCGGATGGTTCAGCCCTCAACTGATATATCGAGGATATGACCAAGTTCGGTGACTTGGCGTATAGGGTGAACTCGGATGGTTCAGCCCTTAGCAGATATGATGATATCTGTAACCTGTTCTTCAAGAGTAATTCTTTAACTTGATGTGTATTCATGATCATTCCACCCACATGAGTTACACTAAAGATGCATGATATTGTTATCCTTCACTTTCATTGTTCATATCATGGGCTGTTTGCGAGTACATTCAAAGTAATCATTGGCTTGCCACCGGTTATTTCATTTACCAGGTGTGAAAGAAGAGGATATGGTGAAGATTAACTCGGTGACGTTCTTGCGAGCTAGGACGCTTCCCAGTCAGAATGCATGTAGGTTAAGGCTGATGGCATGGGTTCACGCTTTCTACCAATAATTCCGTTATTGGTTCAGTTCAAGTGTAGGTCTTTAAGGCCCTATATATGTAAGACTCGACCGAAGTGGTCATTTATTGTATCAAACGATATGTATGGATGTAAGACCCTTTTATTCGGTATCTGTGTTCGGTGAGCATTGATCTCTGGGATCACTGAGCACGGAGATTCTCGACTAGTAAGTCGGGGTCCCCACACCCTGCTCTGCAAAGCACAGAGAAGCCGACTACAGAGAGCTCGCCGGAGCTGCAATAGCTATTGCTGCTAGGCCACGACGAAGATCCACTATGCTACGGCAAATCACTACAAGGGGGAGAAAGCCCCTTGCTCTGCACCTACCTCTACCGAGCAACCACAACCACAGCAACACCTGCATCAGGCCGATCTACTCCTGGGACAGAGACGCGCCGGAGTTTATCTATGCGGAGCTATCCGAGGAGGAAGGAAGGAAGAGAGGTTCCTCACCTAGGTAAGGAAGAGGGAACGCCGACCTGCTTGGAGGAGAAGCTGGAGGGGAAGAAGACCCGAAGAAGCGCTGCTGCAGACCGAAGTAGTGGTATAGGGGGGAGATCGCCGGGAACACGATGATGATGAAGAGCTGGTCGTCGACGTGGTCATTCCCCGGCCTCACCGAGGTCGGGAATGGAACGCGGGGTGCTCTCCCGAGCCCCTGGACATGGTGGCGGCGCCGGACGATGATGGGAGCGGGGAAGACGCCGGCGAGGTCCTTCTCTCCCTTTCTGCACCTAGCTACAGAGACTCACCTTGGGGGAGAAAGAGAGATGGGGAAGGAGTGGCAGCGGCAGATGGGAAGAGAGAACCCTAGAGAAAGAGAGGGGGCACGGACGCCCACGTTTTATGAGGGGCCTCGACGTTTGAGCCCTCACTGCGGCTTGCTGCCTCTCTCTGATGTAGGACGGAAAGCAAGCAGAGGTGGAACGGCGTCAGGAGGTGGAAGGAGGGACGTGGGAGCTGGGCTCTGGCGCTAGGAGAGGTGAGATGGGCCACCACGGGGAGGGAGCCCACCTGTGGCGCATTATAGACAAAAATAAAACCCTGGGGCTTTTCTATTTACAGAAAAGACCAGAGAAAGAAAAGAAAGCACAGACTAAACTATTGGGGATAAAAACAAAACAAAAATACCCCTGGTCATGGAGAAATATGACCTATTTGAATAACTTGTAAAATGAATATATGGAGCAACTAAATATTTACAAAACAGATTTATTGGAGTGTGTTTTGTATCTATTTGCACCGCTGCTCACCTATTCAAAAGAGAAAAATGACATCACAAATTCACCACAAACAAAAGCTAAATCAGGGACATTTTAAAATAGAAAAGGATCAAGTGAAACTTGACCTTGAGATGAAATAGAAAGGGGGGAAGATGGCTTTGAAACCAATGCAAATCACAAGGTTATCTAGTAGCATTGGCACCACTCCACTTACATCACCTACCACATCACAAATCATGTCAACACAAAACCACAAAGATCACCAAGCAAACAAGGGAAGCTCCACATGAAATCATAAGCATTGAACTCTCTCATATCATTGACAAGGTGGACCCACATGGGGAAGGTAACAAAAAGGGAAAGATACACTCTTGGGGCATTACAAACTCTCCCACACTACGAAAAGATCTCGCCCCAAGATATACGCCTGAAAGAACTCCGGAAATTCAGAACGGAGGTGATCCTCGCGTTCCCAAGTAGCCTCTTTATCGGAATGGTGTGACCATTGCACTTTGAGAAATTTGACAGTCTTGTTGCGGGTCTTGCGCTCAGTCGCCTCGAGAACCGCAACTGGATGCTCATGATAAGATAGGTGAGGCTGAAGGTCGATGTCTTGAAGATGAACAGTGCGCTCGGGGGTCTTGAAGCACCTCCAGAGCTGAGAAACATGGAACACATCATGCACAATTGCAAAGTTTGACGGGAGCTCAAGCTGGTAAAAAGGTCAACTCTCTAGCCAACAACTCTGAACGGGCCAACGAAACGAGGCACAAGCTTGCCTTTGATGCCAAAGAGCTGCATACCCTTCATAGGCGACACCTTGAGATAGACTAAGTCATCAAGGTCATAAGACATGTCATGATGCATGCTATCATAATAGCTCTTCTGACGGGACTGAGCTGCTCTCAGGTTGTCGCGAATGACCTGACACACCTCCTCAGCTTCTTCTATCAAATCATTCCCAAGGATATAATGCTCGCCGGTCTCGGACCAGTTGAGCGGTGTACGACACTTCCTGCCATAAAGAATTTCAAACGGAGCCTTGCCAGAACTAGCTTGATAACTGTTGTTGTACGAGAACTCCGCAAAAGGCAGACAATCCTCCCACTTCATACCAAAAGAGATAACACAGGCTCTCAGCATATCCTCAAGAACTTGATTGACTCGCTCCACTTGACCACTAGTCTGAGGATGAAAAGTTGTGCTAAAGCGGATCTTCGTGCCCATAGCAGACGGAAAAGAGTCCCAGAACTTGGAAGTGAAGATACTTCCGTGATCCGAAGAAATCATCATAGGCACACCGTGCAAAGACACAATCCTGGAAGTGTACAACTCTGCAAGCTGAGCTCCGAAATGGATTCCTTGACTGGAAGAAAATGAGCCACTTTACTCAACTTGTCGATGACGATGAAGATGGCATCATTACCCTTCTTGGACTTCGGAAACCCGGTGACAAAATCCATCTCAATGTGATCGAATTTCCACTCGGGAATGGGCAAAGGATGCAAAAGACCCGCTGGACGTTGATGCTCTACTTTCACCCTTCTACATACATCACATTCATTTACGAACTGAGAAATCTCACGCTTCATGCGAGTCCACCAGAAGGTCTGTTTCAAGTCCTGATACATCTTGGAGCTTCGAGGATGAATAGAGAGTAGAGAATAATGAGTTTCTTCCATGATTACCTTTCTGAGATCACCTTTTGGAACGACAAGACGATCCTCAAAGAACAATATGTCCGTGGCATCAACAATGAAGCACTTATACTTGGGAAGACTCTTTGCCACGCCAATCTTGACTTTCTTCACCATTGCATCAAGAAGTTGTGCTGCTCGGACGTGATCTTCCAATGTAGGAGAGATCTGAAGGTTTGCAAGAAATCCCTGAGGTACTAACTGAAGGTTGAGCTTCCTGAAAGACTCACAAAGGCCAGGCTGGAGAGGTTGTAGAATAAGACTGTTGCAGTACGCCTTCCTGCTCAAGGCATCCGCCACGACATTAGCTTTGCCTGGCGTGTACTCAACACTCGGATTAAAATCTTGGAGCATTTCCACCCAATGAGTTTGCCGAAGATGTAGGTTAGGCTGAGTGAAGATGTACTTGAGACTCTTGTGATCAGTGAACACTTCAACCTTACGTTCCAACAAGAGGTGTCTCCAAGTCATCAGAGCGTGTACCACAGCTGCTAGCTCAAGATCATGCACAGGATAATTCTTCTCCACTGGCTTCAACTGCGTGGAGGTATAAGCAACCACCTTCTTCTATTGCATCAGAACTGCACCAAGACCCTGGAGAGAAGCGTCGCAGAACACCTGGTAAGTCTTGGAATCATCCGGAGGAACCAAGACTGGAGTGGAGGTGAGCTTTTCTTTGAGTGTGTCGAAGGCCAACTGACACTCTGGAGACAAAGCATAGTTCACACCTTTCTGAAGAAGACTTGAGAGCGGCTTCGCAATCTTGGAGAAGTTCTCAACGAACCTTCTGCAATAGCTTGCGAGCCCGAGAAAGCTTCGAAGCTGCTTCACATTCTGCGGAGGCTCCCATTCAACAATGGCCTGCACCTTGGACGGATCAACCTTGATGCCCTCGGCAGAGATAATGTGACCAAGATAGACGACCTCTTTCAACCAGAACTAACACTTGGAAAACTTGGCATACAATTTGTGCTCTCTCAGCTTATCAAGCACCAGCCTGAGATGTTTTTCATGTTCTTCCTCAGTTTCAGATAAGACCAGAATGTCGTCGAGATAGAGCAAGACGAAGTCATTCTTGAACGGAGAGAATATGTAGTTCAGCAATCGATAGAATGTCGGAGGAGCATTAGCGAGACCAAAAGACATGATCGTATACTCATATGAGCCAAAACTAGTCCTGAAGGCAGTCTTCGGAATATCTTCTTCGCGAATGCGAATTTGATGATAGCCCATTCTGAGATCGAGCTTGGAGAAGACCTTAGCACCTTTCAACTGTTCGAACAACTCAGTTATGTTCGGAAGTGGATATTTGTTCCTGGTTGTCTTCTTGTTCAATGGACGGTAATGGACACACAGTCGGTCCGTGCCATCCTTCTTCTTGACAAACAGAACTCCACAGCCCCATGGAGACGAGCTCGGTCTGATCAAACCCAAACGCTCCTGCTCATCGAGTTGCCTCTTAAGTTCCTTCAACTCTTATGGACCTAATTTGTACGGCCGTTTGCACACCGGCTCGGTGCCTGGCTCAAGCTCAATCATAAATTCAACTTCTCGGTGCGGAGGCATGCCTGGCAGCTCTTCTGGAAACACATCTTCATATTCGCAGACCACTGGGACTTGCGAAATAGGATTAATCTCACCCTTTTCATTCAAAAGAACAGACGGATTGTATCATCGCGCGCCGCGAATATAATCACTTCCTTCGAAGAGTGGGTAAGCTTCACTTCTTTAGCTTCACAATCAATCGATGCCTTGTTCAGGGCCAACCAGTCCATACCAAGGATCAAGTCAATGTTGGAATTTCCCTAGACAATAGGAGATGCCAAAAAAGAATAGCTACCCATCTTGACAGAAACACCCGGAACGAACAAACTAGAACTCAAATGCTTTGCAGGAGAAACGACTGCCAATGGCTTAGACAACTGCTCCTGACGCACATTATGCATAGATGCAAATGGATATGACACGAAGCAATGCGAAGCACCAGAATCAAATAACACTTTAGCAGGAATATCATTAACGAGGAGGTTACCCATGATCACATATGACGAGTTTTCTGCCTCAGCTGCATTCACCATGTTGACTCGAGCTGACCTGGGGTTGAACTTGAAAAGAGCATTACTTAGAGGTTTGCCTGGAGGAGGAGGAGGCAGACGAACCTGAGAAGTGCACTTGTTGGCATAATGACCCTTCTGCCCACACTTATGACAAGTAACCTCTGCTGGCTGTCGATACTGAGTCTGAGGAGGCCCTTGTTTCTGATGCTGGAATCTCTGCTGAAAGACTGGATTGGGTGGGTGGGAAGAACCACGGCCACCAGAATGCTTGAGCTGCTGCGAGTGCCGAGGAGGAGGAGGAGACACCCAAAACTTCTGTTGCTTCTGAACCACCTGAGTAGAGGAAGAGCTGGAATCTCTGAAGCACTTCTTAGAATTCTCCACCCTGACCAAGGTTGCCTCTGCTCTGAGAGCTAAGTTGTAGAACTTGTCGAACTCCTTAGGATCGTGCAAAGCAAGAGCTAACTGCAAATCTTCTTTCAATCCACCTCTAAACTGATAAATTTTGCTCTTCTGATCAAGGATATCCTGCAAGGCGTATCAGGCTAGCTCATGGAACTCAACGTTGTACTTGTACACGGAGTTACCACCCTACTTCAAGCGCCTGAACTTCTCACGCATCTCCTCCACGAAGCTAGAAGGAATGTAGTGGGATCTGAAGTCACGGCAGAACTCATCCCAAGTGATCACTCTAGCGCGTCTGGAATCCTTCAACTGTTGCCACCAGATAGATGCTTGCCCCTTCAGCTGGAAAGTAGCAAACTTGACGAAATCCTCAGGACGAACATTGATACACTCAAAATGCTTGTTCATATCACGGATCCAATCCTCGGCATCAAACGGCTGGTCACGGGAAGTGAAAGTCTTCGGTTGATTCGACAGGAACTGACTCAGATTAGCAAACTGATTGCCACCATGCTGGAAATTGTCTTGCTGCTGATTAGCCCTCTCTTGCAACAACTGTAGCAGCATCTGAGTGTTTGCATTAGTAGCAGCCATCACCGCTTGCCAGGCTTCTGCAGGAGGAGGCTGCGGCGGCGGAGGATTCTCCGGAGGAGGAGGTGGTGGCGGCACATCCTCACGCCCTGGGTTCTGACGAGTTGGTGGAGCCATCCTGAAGACGGACAACACATTAGCCCACAAAATAAATTGAAGATATTGCTGAATCAAAATGATAGGAATATCTGAACATGAATAATATCAATTGCACTCGAACAAAGTAGTAAGAATGCTTCCTCAAATTGACGGTCGACAAAATTCTGATTAAGACCACTTGCAAACAAGTATGACCTAGAACTGCTCGGAACGACCATATGATCGTTTCATCCGATATCTTCGTGGATAAGATCGCACGGGCTCGAATTTACAGTAGCCATCATGTGCAAGGTAGTGCACACGACTTACGAAGTATCCCCGAGTCGTAGCGAGCTACAAGGACTCTTTAAGACACAACGAGAACCGTTGTAAGACGACCGTGAACAAACACACCCACTGAACATCGAATCCCAACCTCACATCATGCATCTGTAGGAAGAATGTCCTATAAGTTACTACTTGATATCCCACCTATGAATTCCCGAAGTATCTGGTCATGCAATCTGGTACACGGATACAAGGAGTAATATCACACAACTCCTATACTAACCCGTCACCTGTATCACATCCGCCAACACACAACCAGAATCTCGGACCTTCATCTACAACAGACCCTCATGATCACAACGATACAAAGTATGGCAGTACTCCCGAACAATCTGCACCAGTACTGGGGACATCGGGGTTATCTCGCCACTACTAGTATTGAAGCAATAACGAACATCCTTCGTTCTTAGATACTCAGAAATCTGAATGATGGCGATGTGCGCAAGAATCCCATGGAGCTCAACTCCCTGAAAGAAATCAAGGCAGACAGGAGGAACCAAGACAGAACTCCGTCACATCGAAATCATATAGATTTCACAAATACCCGCGTGATCCTAAAAAAGTTGAGCGAGAAGAGGAGTAGAATTAAGAATTCCTAAGTCGGGAACCTCACCAGAGCAAGGAAGAGGAGAAAAAAGAATCCTACTTTCTGATATAACTAAGACTCAAAATATTTTACTAGACTCGACTCGGCCAAGTACGATCACACAAAGGCTCCTATGGTCTTAAGGCTCTGATTACCAACTTGTAACGACTAAGATGCGGTCCTTTCCGATTTGGGGAACGAGGCCCTGAATTGGAAAGAAGCGCATCTAAGCGTTTCGCAAACATGGTAACATAGCACATACATAATAATAGAGGAATGACAATAAGGGGTTCAACTGTCATCTCATAAATATATATATATCAGAGTTACATCACGCATCCAAACAAGGTAGTTCCGCTACGGACTACAAAACATGAGAAATGACTATGCTACCCAACATGCTTGCCCATGATCACGACCACGCCTCAATCTTCTGGATAGTTCACGTACAGGTAGTCGTTCGACACATCGTACTGCCATGCCAGTTGCGTGACATCGGGATCACCTGTCTCGGGGGTACCTGAACCTATTGGTGTTGTGAAGGGATCTGTGAGCCACGGGGACTCAGCAATCTATGACCTCGGTGCCAGAACTAGTCAAATTATTATGTTGGTAAGGTGGAGTATTTAGGTTGCAGCATCCTAAGCTTATATGGTGTCTAACCTACGTAGAACATATGTTGAAGGTGGTCTATACTAGCGATCGATGATTATTTGATCACTAAGTGATCCTGAACACCTACTTACGTCAATCATAACCCCACTGTGTTCCCGATCGAAGAGAGGTCTTCGAAGGGGACAATCACGGTTACGCTCACACTTGGCAATTTTTATTAGCTTATGTTTAAGTTATCTATAACCGGATGTTAACAAATATTCCAAGGTGCCACATAACCGCGGGCACGGCTTTCCGAAAGATTAAACCCTGCAGGGGTGCTCCAACTAGTCCATCACAAACGTACACGGGCCGCAAGGTAATCCTCTATCACGAATCTCGTGATCTCGTCGGATTCCTTAGAGGAAAACCTCAACTATGGGGAGAACCAAAGCTTCACCAGGATTCCTATACGCAAGATATATCGCTAAGGTAAGACAACTCTAGCAGGACCTCCCGTCGTGTCGACGACCCCGATAAGAGCTGCGTATCTCAGTCTCAGGACACGACGGATGGAAAAGCCTACAGGAGCCAAACCTCAAGTTTCCCTGTGGTGGCCCCCGCAATCTGACCATTTTGGACCAACACTCATGAGGAGCACTGGCCCGGGTAGTTGATTAAATTACTCGGGGAGGCCATTCCCTATGCAGATTATTATTAAGTGATTACCAAATTAACACCAAGGTTGGGTCGTGCCGGACAAGTCTTAGCACTACGCGATTTATCGAGGGGGTCCCCATAACAACCCCGAACGTGTTAGGAGCGATCATTATGGAATCAAACACCGGTAGCCGGTAACTATGATGGTAATAACAAAACAAATAACAGATTAGGTATAATGATATCAAACTCATGTTATCACATGAGACAATTGCACCTGCAACTAGCAATGCTAACATTAGAAGCTGAGCAAAGCCTACTTAGCCATCCAAGATTTGCTAGGAAGGGAGAAGTGTTTGTGTTTCATGGAAATTCAGGAGGCAATTATTTCACTGGTAGGCAGCGAGCATATGATGGAAGAAACATAATCTAGCACAACAAGACTAGAGATGGAATCAAGGTCATATCATCTTGCCTATGATGTCCTCAGCTTGGAACTGCTCTTGTTCGTCCTGCACGTACTCTCCCGAATCCACGTGCTCGTTCTCCAAACCCGGTGCTACCCAACATAAAAATAGCATCCAATGAACAACAGCACCTCAAGATGCAACAAGCACATGATGCATGAGATGAATGTGAGCATGCATCCCTATTCTACTCACTAGCACAAGCATGAGAAGCAAATACATGCTCCTGGACAGAAATGCACTCTAAGCTATCTTGACATGCATGAGAATGAAATGATCAGATGCGTCACGTGAAAACAATGCAAAACCATATAAAGACCGTTACAAACGGAGCTACGGATTAACGGGAAACAACGAAACAAGAAATGAAGTGCTACGTTTCAAATACATCACAAGAAACTCCAATGGCATAACTCTGGTATTTCTAGGTTGCCAAGACATAAAACAAACCAGCATGGATGGGGTGGTGCAAAGAATATCACCGCACCATCAACTATGCACTCACAATCATCAAAATACCAAAACTACACAATCTGCCATAAACAGCATCATAGCCTTTTGAGAGCTACATGCAAAGCACCTACAGCCACCCAAACATGCCAGATAAGATATGTGGCAGTAGCTATCCAAGAGTAGTACAAGCACAAGCAAAAAGACAATACAATGGATTTTCACACAGAAAGTTACACAGCTGCTAACTTGGCCAAAAATATCATATTTCAAGGACTTAGTGAAAATTCCAGATTCTCACTAGTTGTTTATGCTCCGAAGCATTTTGACAGCACCCAAAACAATATCTATAGGACTCCAGATGGAATGAAAATTTGTAGAGTGCTAGAAAAACATAAAAGCTACAACTTTCCAATTGAAAGATAAGGTTGAATCACAACACATGGACCTGCACAAGCTCATCAACAGGAGAACAAAACATAAACAGATTCTCAGACACTAATCTGGAATTTCAGCCACATGCCTACTTTGACTAAGCACAACTTGCACATATGGGTTCCTAAGCATGAAACAAAACCAACATGCCATAGAAGGGGTTACCCTCTAATGCCACAACAAGGAATCAACCTCTTGTGCTCACCACATCTCATGGAACCAAGCTCTAAACATAGAACAAATCTGAAATAAGTCATCTCCAGAAAGTGTCCCAATGGCAAAACTGACTTCACCAATGGATTCCTGGGATGATTCTACCCCAAAAACATATATAATGCCTATGCACTTGCATAGAACAAATGGTCACAAACTAGGAAAGAAATCTTGCATAGAATCACATATAGTGAATAGTGCATCATCATATGTGCTATTCACTAGAACTACATCTACACAATCTACTGCACACTCTCACAAGGCCAATGGTTACATGAGGGTTTATACCCCATGCATGTGTGCCATAGCACATCACCATTCCCACACAAATAACACTAGCACATGCAAAACAACACCTACACATGCTAGATAGAATTAATTCCTACATAGCACTCACATAAGCACTTGCACTGCAAGGGAACACCACCTTAGTGCCATGACACCCACAAGGTGCACACACACATGAATCTACACATGCATACATACAACACAACCTACACATGCTTCACTACCATAGAACAACCTACACATGATAATTCTACACATGCACTACTAGTGCAAACACACACACACCAATGACTAACTATCTACACACACATTACACGAGGTATGTGGGGACGGGGAAACCCATCCACACACATACACACAACACCCTTCACATCCTAGAGCAAAACACATGCTACACACTCACAAATAGGGTGTAGTTCATACCTACACTCATGCACACCATCATCTACACCTCAACTCTCACATACAACAAAAACATGACTAAGCCACACCATAATAAAATCTGGTAAGCACCCCTGCTCTCAGGAAACTGCAGCACAACCTAGTAAGAAAAGATCACAGCAAAAATAAAGCAAGAAAGGGAAAGAAATAAATAAAGGGCTTGGGGGGGTTGTCGTGGTTTTGTCACGGCAGATGTCCTCGTGAAAGGACTTAGTTTTGAAACCATCGCACCTTGGTGGCGACTCAAAGGGGTTATGCGGGAGCGAGACAGAGATTTACCCAGGTTCGGCCCCTCGTGAGGAGGTAAAGGCCTACGTCCTACTTGGTGTTTGTATAGATGGTGTCTCGATTACAAGGGGGGCGTAACTCGCCTGACCTAGCACTCGATAATTTCTAACCTCCTCTCTCCTTCCGTGGGACTCGCCTTTATATACAGGTCGAGCCCTTAGGGTTTACAAGAGTCCTTTCCTTTACATAAATCGTGATTCTTCCTAACTCTAAGTCGCCATCTTTCCAAGACTTGGAGATCTTCCCAACAATGGATTCCTCCCGAAGGTCCCGAACCGCCATCCGACTCCCGGCATTGCTGGGCCAAGGCCGGAACCACTTGGAGATGAGTCGCCAACTTTGGTGACCTGGCCCAACTAGGGCGGGTTACCCAACAGATAATATCCCCAACATTAGGCCCCAGATTGACTTGAATTTTTTCACGCCAATACCCTCACCCAGTTAGGGGCGATTCATCTCACTCTTTTTATGCACAATGCACTTAAACCGCCATGTGTTGCGGAAACACTCAAGTCGCCGAACCACTTCTTGTTAGCGCCTTCTTATCCCTTTAATCTCGGAAAAGATGATGATGTAATCTCCAATGGATCCTTCGATATCGATATCCCGAAAACTTTGGGCGCCATCATGGAGAATCTTTATCCTCTTTCGCAGTTCCCGCTCGTGGCGCCTCGATCCCAGCGCCTGACCTGATAAATAGGCGGGAGGAGGGGACAGGGCACATTTCCACCTATTCATCTTGTCGCCCCCTTCTTCCTCGCCGTCGCACCGAGAGCCTCGTCGCCGCCCGAGAGCTTTGTCGCTGCCTGAGAACTTCGTCGCCGCCCGAGAGCTTCGTCGCCGCCCAAAAGCTTCGTCGCTGCCCGAGAGCTTCGTCACCGCTCGAGAGCTTCGTCGCCGCCCGAAAATTTCGTCGCCGTCCGAGATCTTCGCCGCCGTCCGACGCACCCGACGCACTCCGACGTCCGCTGAACGCGCGACACTCATCGCAGATCTTTCCTCGGTCGCCTCCACTGCCATTACCAGGTCAGTCTCCCCCCATTAGAGGCAGATCTTAGCTTCTCGAGGCTCATGTCCGCCATTTCTTTAGAACACCTCGAACGGCTCTGTAATCACCGGTTAGTTTGTTACGACGACAGTGAGCACAACAGCATTTTCCATACCCTTAGTTGCCTAGCCTTGGTTTGAAGACCTTGAAAGGGTTTCACCAGATCAACTGTACTGTTTTCACCCTAGCCATAGGCTGTTTTTATCCAGACTTTTCGCATTCATTTTTGACTGTTCTGTAGATCCATATATTACTGCCCATCGTGTGAAACCTATTTATAGATTCATATTTCGCCATTCTGGCGAACACTTCTGAAGCTCTGAACCATCTTTCTTTAAGTAGTAAGAAATTCATAAGTCGCCCTGGTATTCTGACCCGGCCCTTTATCGGCGAGTCAATAAACTCCCTTAGCTATCAGGAAAATTGCTTGGCGAGTCAATGGATCTGTTTTACCATTTAGTAAGCGCTTGGCGAGTTAATTTACCCATAATTTCTCCCTTTGTAGCATGGGTACCGTTTTCAAAAATGACTGGCTCCCGACCAAGGTTGATGAAACTCTTCTCAACAACTGTGTGAAAACGGGGAATCTGGACCCCCAAGAGGTTATCGGTTGGCGTTTCGGGTTAGGAGAGGAGATCCCCAACCCGAAGGAAGGGGAAATAGTTGTTTTTGTTGAGCACCTTGAACGGGTTTTTAAACCGCCCGGATCAAAATTCCTCAGAGATGCCATGACCTTCATGAATGTCCGCCTCCAAGACTTAGGGCCCAACTCGATAAGCAATTTATGTTAGTTCCAGGTGTTCTGTGAGGCCTACTTGCGGATGGAACCTTCGGTTCCTTTGTTCTGGTATTTCTTCCATTTGAATCGCCAGACAGAATTTTCCAATGGCCCTAGCATGGAGCTTGGAGGTGTCAATGTTCAACACCGTAGGGATAGTTCATTCCCGTCACTCGCCATGCCAAGCCATCCCAAAGGCTGGGGCGAGTCTTGGTTTTACTGCCAGGAAACTTCGCCTGAGGGTGAGAACAAGCTTCTTGGCTATAGGGAGGAGCGTCTTCCAACAAATTCCAAACTCCCAGACAAGCTCACCGAAGAAGAGGAGTCAGATTTTATCCCAGTACTGTCCGAGTTAAGATCTCTCACAAACAACGGCCTTACTAGGGTTGACTTAATCCGCTGCTAGGTCGAATGGTGTATCCTCCCCTTAAGTCGTCGGGATGGATTAATGTGTGATTTTGACGGCACCCTGGATCATCCCCAATGCTACTTCCACACAGCACTGACAGAAAACGATATCGTAACCATCATCAAGAAATTGACCGGCGAACCCTTGGCCAAGTGCGGCCAAATAGGTCTTAAGCCGTTCTCCAAGATCAACCCGGCACCAAAGGTAAATAACTTAACCCGCCTTTACTTTATTCCTTCCGTCTTACTTGAGCTATGACTTCTCATAATAAAAAAAATACCATTTCAGAAAGGTGACAAATTCTGGTCCATGAGGCCAAAAAAGATGGCCTTGAAGCAAGCCAAGCCTCCTCCAAAGAAGAAGTCCAAGGGCAAGGGCAAAGCCGCCGTCACTGAGCCGTCTGACGCCGACGAATCCCAAGTCGGCGACGTACTTTCAGAGGTAAAAATCCATCTTCTTTAACTCGCCATTCATTGTTTATAGTTTTTGTGTTTACGCCTCTGCATCTCTTGTGTAGAACGAGGAGAATGAAAATCAGGAAGACTCCGTAGAGGTAATTTCTGTTTCCTCCGACTCATCTTCTCCTCCACCTAAGACGGCCAAGCGAATTTGTGGGAAAGTTCCCTTCTCTCACCCAAATGCTTGTTTGGATCCAAATTTCCTTTTGAAGAAAGCGCAACATGCTTCCAATCGGAAAACTCGGAGTCATTCTGGAGACTTGGTGTCCGGGTTACCAACAAAAAACAAGAAAAGGCAAAATGAGGTATCTTTTAATAGCACCTCTTTTCATTTCCTTTTGGATCATGTTTATAACTCGCTCACATTTTGAGGTGTTTATTTTTGCAGAGTTCTCCTCCTTCATCAGGCGACTCGGTGATGTTAGCACTTCCGTCGATGATCCACGTCCCAGGGTAAGTCCTTTAGAACACTTACCTTGTTCGGGTGATGGTAATGTCTGTTTCTTTAAACGCACCCCCTTTTCCCTTTTAGGGCACAGGCAAAGAAAAGGAAAACTGGCGGGTCAACTCCCATTACAGCTTCCGAGCCTATTGAAAAATCGGCGCCAATCCAGGATAACCGGGCCAAAGATAAACCTGAAGACCAAGTGGATCTCCCAAGTTCGCCCAAGGAAACCATGGAAACGCCTAATCCGCCAAGTCCATTGAAAACAGCAGAAGATCCAGACGCTTTGGTTATCACCGGCACTCGCTTTTCCAAGCCGGCCTCAGCAGTTTTGTCGAAGCATGTATCATCATCAGCTCAACCTTCTATTGAATATGAACTTTCCAAGGCTAAGCTCTCCCCGTATGAAAATCTTGAATTCAGAGAACTTTGCTCGGGCTTTGCAAGTCGCCTCGAGGCGATTTATGAGATGGAAAAAAGTCTGCTTCTTATGCTGAAGAACAAACATGAGGTACGTATTATTGCATACTGTATTAGCCTTATTAACCCCCAAGGGTCGGGTCATCTGTAAAAAGATGAGCCGGGTCTTGATAGTAAAATGAATCTGTCGACCTGTAACCCCCAAGGGCCGGGTCATCTGTAAAAAGATGAGTCGGGTCTTGATAATTGAAGAAAACTTTCGACCTGTAACCCCCAAGGGCCGGGTCATCTGTAAAAAGATGAGTCGGGTCTTGATAGTTTAAGAAAACTTTCGACCTATAACCCCCAAGGGCCGGGTCATCTGTAAAAAGATGAGCCAGGTCTTGATAATTGAAGAAAACTTTCGACCTGTAACCCCCAAGGTTCGGATCATCAGTAAAAAGATGAGCCGGGTCTTGATACTGTATAATTTTGTCTAAAAAATTATACATTAGCCCCCAAGTGTGAGGGATGTTGCTTGCAATAATTCTGAGACTTGCCCCTTGACAATATATTTCGACAGGAATCACTTAACCAAGCTGAATCAGCATTTGGCGATTTAAAGAAAAAATTTAGCCGATCAGCAGGATGCCCGGGCAAAATCAGAAGAGAAGTGTCAATTGATCTTATATGAGATGGAGAAGCTAAAAGCCGACTTAAAAAAGGCTCAAGCTAATCAAGATGCCCTGGTAAAGCGAGCAGAAAAAGCTGAAGCTAAGTTGGATACTGTGCAACAAGAGCTGGCCGGCTTAAAGCGACATATCTCCAACATGGCACAAGTTGTCTTTGGTAAAAACCCAAACCCTGACCTTGCACTTTGTAAATAAATAACTTAGTATGTAGAAATTGCTAACCATCATTACTCCTTATGCAGATCCGAGAGCCGCCAATCTTCCGAGCGATTGTGTCCTCATGCTGAAGGCGATTTACACGTTAACGTAGCAGCTGTATACCGGAAGTGTGCTGACCGTTAAAGCAGTGATGGGTGCCAAGGAACCCATAACATCAATAAAGAAGATGTTTGGCTGCTTATCTACTCTTCCTCCTCAGATTGGTGAGCTAACCCGGTCAGCTGCCCGAAAAGGGGCACTGACTACGCTGAGTCGGTGTCTGGCATATGCTCCAGAATTAAACCCTGAAGAAGTAGCGACACGCTTTCCCCAACTCAAGGATGACGGGTCAGAATTTGCTAAAGAGGATTACCAGCGTGTTGTCAAAGAATCCCGTTTGGCGGCGACTCAGCTTGCAGCAAGCTTGGATTTATCAAAATATCAAGCCGCCTACGACAACAAGAACAAGAAAGTTAACCCGCCAATCTTTGTGACAACCAGCTTAACACCGCGTCGACCCAAGAACCCTTTTGACTTGGAGGTGGATCTCTCATCAGTGCTGAACGATGAAGATGAGTTCGCCGCTTTATCCAAGTGTAACTGGGTACTGGGCGACTTGCAAATTGAAGTCGGCCAGAGCTCGCAGCAGGCTGACCCGAGGACATCAGTAGAATAATCCTTCATGGATTTGGCCATAAGAGCCATGTAATAAGTCTTTTATAGAGATCAAAACTGCTTCTGTGATGTCTTAAAAACCCTTATGTCGCCCTTAAGGCGCCTTAGAATGCTTGACCCGCCCTCAAGGAGTTTTTATGATGCTTGACCCACCGTGGCTATAATGATTTTCATCATCAACTTGTTAGGCTTAAAAACATATATCAAATCATCTCAGTGAGTAATGGATGATAATAAACAATAACCGACCCAAGATATTTAAGGCGAGTCAGAAAAAGTCTGAAAAAACCTTGTGGCAGTGCCAGGAAGGTAAAAAATAACAATTTCGTCGGCTCATCAGGTCGCGACAGGATAGGACGAGTTATGTAAACTCAAGTGCTACCCGAGGGAGACTTTTGTATAAAAAGCTCAAGTATTTAGACCGGCTGATCAGGCACGAGTCAAGCTTCAGTGAAGCGGGTTCAGTGAACCAATGGTTTCTCTATTTTCCATGTGGGGCACTAGCCGGTACTAGACATGTTTTAACCAAGGCGAGTTCAGGGTCCATAAAGCGGAGTAACTCGCCAAGAGTTCATGGGTCCATATGGCGATTCGGCCAACACACAGTCTAGTATAACCATTTGTAATGCGGCATTTTTCGCAGGCCAAATGGGTAGTAAGGCTGATCTCAGTGAGAGGAAGCCCCCAAGTGACCTATGATTAAGGGAAAGACCGGTCATAGGATTGTAGAAGTGTGTACGCTATTACCACAAAACGACTTGAGAACAAACTGCCCTTAAGTAAGCCGGCCTAATCCACAGAATCATATAAGGCGCCCATGTTTGAATCGCGCGCTTGCAGCGACTTCGATCCTCTTTGGCTTATCGATAACCAGTTTTGTAATAAGCGCATCGTGGCGACTTAAGCTCTTTGGTATATATAGCGTCCATGCTTGGGCGACTTGTTGAAGAGCAAAATAAAGATCCATACTTTCAATAAGATGAAATGGCAGGAAAACCCCCGAGCTTGGAGGCATCAATTTTATTGCTTCATAAGAAATGAAAAACTTACAAAAGGCAGAGCTAATAGCTCAAGTGTAATAAGGCCGCAAGTGGGCTATGTCCCAGGGGTGAGTTGACTCAGCCTCCGTGGTTGGCCGATCAGGCTGTAGATCCGCCAGATAATAGGACCCGTTGCGAAGGCTTTTGCTGACGACGAACGACCTTCCCATGGTGGTGATAACTTATGCATGCCAGTACGATCTTGTATCAATCGAAGCACTAAGTCGCCCTCCTGAAAGGTTCGGCTCTTGACCCGACGGCTGTGATAACGCCGCAAGTCCTGCTGATAAATTGCCGATCGGGCGGCAGCCAAATCGCGTGCCTCCTCCAAAGCGTCCAAGGAATCTTGATGCGCCAACTCGTTGTCCTGTTCCACATAAGCGGCAACTCTGGGCGAGTCATGCCTAATGTCAGTGGGAAGAACGGCTTCTGCTCCATATACCAGAAAAAAGGGAGTAAAACCCGTAGAACTGTTCGGGGTGGTCCGGATGCTCCATAGTACTGAAGGCAACTCCTCAACCCAACACCCTAGGGTGCGTTCGAAGGGAAATATGAGTCGGGGTTTGATTCCTCGCAACACTTCCTGATTCGCCCGTTCGGCCTGCCCATTAGATTACGGATGAGCTACTGCAGAAACATCAAGCCAGATGTGCTCACGATGGCAAAACTCCTGCATTGCCCCTTGCGACAGATTAGTGCCATTGTCAGTAATAATGTTGTGTGGATATCCGAACCGGAAGATCAATTTTTTCAAGAATTTGACCGCTGTCTCCGCATCGCAAGCTCCAACAGGTTCTGCTTCAACCCACTTGGTAAATTTATCAACCGCCACCAGTAGATGAGTTTTTTTGTTGGACGACATCTTAAAGGGGCCAACCATGTCTAACCCCCAGACCGCGAAAGGCCAAGTGATAGGTATCATCATTAGTTCTTGAGCCGGCACATGGGCCTGTCGTCCATAACCCTGGCAACTGTCACATCGACGAACTATCTCCTCTGCATCTGCATGGGCCATCAATCAGAAGAAACCATGACGGAACGCCTTTGAAACCAAGGAGCGTGACCCGGCGTGATGCCCACAATCTCCGGAATGAATGTCGTTTAGAATTACGCATCCTTCTTCGGAGGAAACGCATCGTTGGAATACCCCGGAAGTGCTCCGTTTATATAATTCGCCATTGATGATCACCATGGATTTGCTTCGCCGAACGATTTGGCGAGCCAATACTTCATCCGAAGGTAACTCGCCTCGGGCGAGATATGCCAGACACGGAAGAACCCAATGGCGTAACGTGGAGAGCCGCCACGAACTGAGACTCAGGGTCTGGTATTGCCAACTCCTCCTCCGAGGGTAACCTTACGGAAGGATTATGCAAAGTATCCAGAAAGGCATTGGGGGGAATCGGCTTACGCTGCGAACCGAGACGTGAAAGGGCATCAGCTGCTTTGTTAAGGCGCCGGTTGATATGATCGACCTGATAGCCATGGAAGTGGCCCGCCACATCAGACACAGCCCTCCT
Source organism: Hordeum vulgare subsp. vulgare (assembly GCF_904849725.1). Lineage (NCBI taxonomy): Eukaryota > Viridiplantae > Streptophyta > Magnoliopsida > Poales > Poaceae > Hordeum > Hordeum vulgare. The sequence goes on along the minus strand of NC_058519.1, from coordinate 350,195,979 downwards.
GTAAGCCGCCATCAGGGGGTCCCGAGAATCCCAAGTACCCGAAACTTGCTGAGCGACCAAATCAGAATCGCCAAAACATCTGACCCACGTAAGGTTCATCTCCTTGGCGAGTCGCAAGCCATGAAGTAAAGCTTCGTATTTCGCAGCGTTGTGGGTACATGGAAACATGAGTCGGAGGACATAGCAGAATTTGTCTCCTTGAGGCGATATCAGCACCACGCCAGCCCCCGAGGCTTCCAACTGTCTAGACCCATCAAAATAAATAGTCCGGTATGTAAGGTCAGGCCTGTCTTCCGGGATCTGTAACTCGGTCCAATCGTTGACGAAATCAACCAAGGCCTGAGACTTGATAGCCGTGCGAGGGGTGTACCGCACGTGGTGCGGCCCGAGTTCGATCGCCCACTTGGCGATTCGCCCTGTCGCTTCCCGGTTCTGGATGATGTCCCCGAGGGGAGCGGAGCTAACCACCGTGATGGGATGCTCTTGGAAATAGTGTTTGAGATTTTGGCTTGCCATAAAGACCCCATAGACTAACTTCTGCCAGTGTGGGTATCGCTGCTTGGAGAGAGTTAGCACCTCACTAATGAAATATACCGGGCGTTGCACTGGATATTCCTTCCCTTCTTCCTTCCTTTCGATGATCACTGCCACACTCACCGCTTTGGAGTTTGCCGCAATATACAGAAGCATAGGCTCTTTCTCAGTCGGGGCGGCCAAAACTGGCGGGTTGACTAGCTGCTGCTTTAAGGCTTCGAAAGCTTCATTGGCTTCGTGTGTCCAAACAAAATGGTCAGATTTCTTGAGCAATTGATAAAGGGGAATAGCCTTTTCTCCCAGACGGCTTATGAAGCGACTTAAAGCCGCGATACGACCCGCCATCCGTTGAACTTGATTGATATTCGTTGGTTTCCCAAGTGAAGTAATTGCCTCGATTTTGTCTAGGTTAGCTTCAATGCCGCGCTCAGATACCAGGAAACCCAACAATTTTCCTGCAGGAACACCAAAGACACACTTGGTGGGATTATGCTTCATCTGGTATACCCGCAAATTGTCAAAAGTTTCCCTTAGGTCTCCTAGTAGTGTTTCCTTCCTGTGAGTTTTAACCACAATGTCGTCAACGTAAGCATGGACGTTGCGTCCGATTTGGCCATGGAGGCAATTCTGGATGCAGTGCTGGTAAGTCGCCCCTGCAATCTGGAGTCCAAATGGCATGGACACATAGCAAAAAGCCCCGAAGGGGGTTATAAAAGTTGTTTTCTCCTGATCTTCCACAGCCATCTTGATTTGGTGATACCCGGAATAAACGTCCAGGAAGCACAAACGCTCGCACCCCGCCACTGAATCAATAATTTGATCGATACGGCGAAGGGTGAAAGGATCCTTTGGACAAGCTCTGTTAAGATCTGTGTAATCAATGCACATGCGGAAGGTACCGTTCTTCTTGAGCACCAGGACCGGGTTAGCCAACCATTTGGGGTGGAAGACCTCTACGATGAATCCGGCGGCCAAGAGACGGGCAACTTCTTCCCCAATTGCCTTGCATCGTTCCTCATTGAACCTGCGAAGATATTGCTGAATCAGTTTTGCTTTTGGGTCAACATTAAGGTGGTGCTCAGCAAATTCTCTCGGCACACCAGGCATGTCAGAAGGTTTCCATGCGAAGATGTCCCGATTCTCATGGATGAATTCGATGAGCGTGCTTTCCTATTTGGGGTCTAGACCCGCCCCGATAGTGAAGTGCTTGGTTGAGTCGCCAGGGACGAAATCCACTGTCTTAGTGTCGTCAGTTGGTTTGAACTTGAGGGGCGGCCCAGCGTCTCTCGTTGGCTTCTTTAAAGGTGACATGTCAGCCGGATCAACATTGTCCTGGTGATATTTAAGCTCTTCCGCAGCACAGGCGACTTCTGCGTAAGCCGCATCCCCTTCTTTACACTCTCTTGCTATCCTCCTATCACCATCAACCGTGATGGGTCCTTTAGGACCGAGCATCTTGAGTTTTAGGTAAACATAGCAGGGGCGAGCCATGAACCAGGCGTAAGCCGGTCGCCCAAACAGCGCATGATAGGGGCTCTTTAACTTGACCACCTCAAATATAAGCGACTCACTCATGTAGTTAGACGCTCTTCCGAATGCAACTGTGAGCTTAACTCGGCCTATGGGGTACGCCGATTTACCTGGGACAATCTTGTGGAACACCGTGGTTGAGGGCATCGAATCTTTCTCCAACAGGTTCATCCTTCGAAAGGTATCGAAGTATAATATGTTGATGCTGCTACCACCATCCATCAGTACCTTTGATAAGGTGTATCCTCCAACTTGAGGAGCCACGACCAACGCTAAATCGCCGGGATTGTCGACTCTTGGCGGGTGATCCTCCCTACTCCATCATATAATCTGCTCGGGCATGTGGAGATAACTAGGGAGTGCCGTCTCAGATACACTGTACGCTCGGTGATTCAACTTTTTATCACGCCTGCAGGCATTGGTGGTGAACATGTGGTACTGCCCGTTGCTTAACTGCTTGGGATTGTTGCGGAAACCGCCATTGTCATCCTGCCCCTGCGGAGCCCCCTGTGGGGCTGGTTATTGAAAAACTTCGGGCGGGTTATACCGCCATTGGTTATGCACTCGATACTGGCCACTGCTAGGCTGCGAGCCGCCCTGAGCCCCCGGTTCGGGGAAGCCGCCGAACAGGTTCTGGCGTTGAATGGGTGCACCGAGCTGTTCTTGTCGCTGGTCCGGGTCACCGCTTTGCCCTTTTTTGATCGCCTAAGCCCGAAACTCCCACATCACGTAACTGTCCTCCCAGGAATGAGTCGCCGGTCCGTCTGCCATGGCGTGGTGCGGGCAGGGGCCCTTGAGTAACTCATTATAATTGCGCGGCTTTTTGCCACTGTAACCCCTATTCATCTTCTGGCGCTGGTTGCTGTTGTTGGCGTTGGTGTTGGCGACTAAGTCCGAAGGCTCTTCCTGCTGCCTTCTTTTGCCGTTCGCTCCATGATTATGGCGGGCGCGTCCCTGGAAACGGGTATGGTTTTGGATGACTCGCCTTTCCTTGGCGAGTTGGCTTTGCCACCATCTTCTCCGGGATCTTTGGTGTCGTCCGCCTCAGCGTACCTAGTGAGGGTGTCCATTAACTCCCCCATATCTTGGACTTTTCGCTTGAGTTGTCCCAACTTCTGCACCAAGGTCTCATAGTGGCAGTTTTGCTCCAGGATCAGCATAGCCTGAGCCACCATGATACCATCCGACGAATGAATGATTTCCGTGACCCGCCGCGTCCAGTGGTGGGCCGACTCATCCGGGCATTGAAAGCAGTGCTATAAATCGACTATTGTCATCGGGCGCTTGCAGGTCCCCCGGAAGTTTTTGACGAAACGCTCTTTCAATTCAGCCCAAGTCTGGATGGAGTTGGGGGGCAAGTTCTTTAACCAAGTACGCGCTGTCCCTTCGAGCATCATTGTGAAGTATCTAGCGCAGACTGCTTCGCTTACATCGAGCATGTCCATGGCGATTTCGTAACTCTCGACCCATGACGCCGGCTCAAGGTCCGGGGTGTAGTTAGGCACCTTTCTTCGTCCTTTAAAATCCTTCGGCATTCGCTCATTGCGAAGGCGAGGGCCAAGCATGGCACCCCCACTTGTCTGCCGCTTCCAACAAGAGGTGCCGGGGCAACTTGGGTGTCCGGGTGATCCCGACCTGGCGGGTCTCGGTGATCAGGCGAGTTGACCTGGGGAAAGGGTCGTGGTCCGCTGGTTATGGCGGGCTGGTCCTCTGGTCGACTCCTGGTGCGGCTTGCCAGGGGATTGGAGTGCAGCCGATCTAGGCTGTGTGAGAACTGGGCGTTTTGAACCACCGCCGTCTTCAACATCTCAATGGCGTTCCTTGCTTCTATCCCAGTTGGGGTGTTGCGATGAATCGGAAGGGATTCTAAATGGCGAGTTGCGGCAAGGACGTTGTCCACCGGGTTGGAAAAGTGACCTCGAGGTGTCTAGAATCGGGGAACGCGATCAACAGCTGGTTGAAGCGGCGGGTTTGGTGGCTGGCCCGGTCCTCCTCCCGGAGCGTCTCCCACCCCAGGAGTTCGTGGAGTATCGAATAGGCGGGTTGGGTTGAGATCAGGGGGTAAACGACCCTGGTGCCTCCGCTGATGGACGGCGTCAGATGCGCGCTGATGCCTTTTGAGCCGCTAGTTTTCGGTATTCAAGCGAGCTGCCTTAGCGGTAATTGGAGCCTGCCGGGTCTCGATCCTGGTGGCTTCCACCTCAGCGTCTCGTTGAGCCTTTGCCACCCCATCTCTTAGTTTTGTTAGCTCTGTGTTTATCGCGTCCTGGTTTTCTGACGTTATGGGGGTCTCCATGAGCCTTGTTATCTCCGACGCTAACTCCACCAAGATCGCGGCCGGGCTTCTGGACATTTCGCCAGTCCCATCGTCGCCTGTCGGGTTTGGTGGGGGCTGGGTCGCCCCTGCCATGTAAACGGCGATCTGACGGCGGGTCCGTTCGAGAACCTCGGGGTCCATGGCTAGTGACAAGCCCCAAGGCAGCCCCCATGTAAAGACTGAATTGAATCTGAGTCGCCCATGGACGATTCGTCATCAGTGTTGACCGGCGTGGTCTCCTGGGTCACCGATCGTTCTCGTTCCTCAGATCCCTGTGTGAACCCAACAAAGATCGAACGGGTTAGGTTCGGCGTTGCAACAGGGCGGACGTACCTGGCCGGCTCAACGATGTCGGAGAAGATGTCCGGCTCAGGCATAGGCGATCCCACCATGCCGACGAAGACATTGATCTTGCCGAAGGGGATTCTGTAGCCGGATTCGATTGAATCGGCCTCGAGCCCCACAGCAAGTTACCGATGTAGTACTTCCCGCAGCGGCTCCTAGTCATGAGCCCCGCTGCGTAGCTCCCGGACCCTGGTAGGGCTCCCTTTGAGAACTCAACTCCACCGTGCGCAAGCCCCATAGTGGGCGCAAACTGTCGTGGTTTTGTCACGGCAGATGTCCTCGTGAAAGGACTTAGTTTTGGAGCCATCGCACCTTGGTGGCGACTCAAAGGGGTTATGCGGGAGCGAGACAGAGATTTACCCATGTTCGGCCCCTCGTGAGGAGGTAAAGGCCTACGTCTTGCTTGGTGTTTGTATAGATGGTGTCTCGATTACAAGGGGGGCGTAACTCGCCTGACCTAGCACTCGATAATTTCTAACCTCCTCTCTCCTTCCCTGCGACTCGCCTTTATATACAGGTCGAGCCCTTAGGGTTTACAAGAGTCCTTTCCTTTACATAAATCGTGATTCTTCCTAACTCTAAGTCGCCATCTTTCCAAGACTTGGAGATCTTCCCAACAATGGATTCCTCCCGAAGGTCCCGAACCGCCATCCGACTCCCGGCCTTGCTGGGCCAAGGCCGAACCACTTGGAGATGAGTCACCAACTTTGGTGACCCGGCCCAACTAGAGTGCGTTACCCAACAGATAATATCCCCAACAGGGTTCGAACCCAAGCCCCTCTGGACCTTACCTGCATCTCATGCCACTCTGCTACTGCCACTAGTTTGATAGAACAGAGAGGCTTTGCAGGGTGAACCATCCTCTGTCCACAGTGTCGCAGCAAGGAAAAATAAAAGGGGGGGCAAGCTCGGACTCGAACCCACGCCCTCGTGAGATCACACACACATGTACATACCACTGCGCTACGCTACGGTTACTGACAGAACGGAGGGGTATTACTTGGTGTTTATCATAAGCACAGGGTTGCCCTGCTCTGCAAAGCACAGAGAAGCCGACTACAGAGAGCTCGCCGGAGCTGCAATAGCTACTGCTGCTACGCCACGAGGAAGATCCACTACGCTATGGCAAATCACTACAAGGGGGAGAAAGCCCCTTGCTCTGCACCTACCTCTACCGAGCAACCACAACCACAGCAACACCTGCATCAGGCCGATCTACTCCCGGGACAGAGATGCGCTGGAGTTGATCTACGCGGAGCTATCCGTGGAGGAAGGAAGGAGGAGAGGTTCCTCACCTAGGGAAGGAAGAGGGAATGCCGATCTGCTTGGAGGAGAAGCTGGAGGGGAAGAAGACCCGAAGAAGAGTTGCTGCAGACCGAAGTAGTGGTACAGGGGGGAGATCGCCGGGAACACGATGATGACGAAGAGCTGGTCGTCGACGTGGTCGTTCCCTGACCTCACCGAGGTCGGGAATTGAACGCGGGGTGCTCTCTCGAGCCCCTGGACATGGTGGCGGCGCCGGACGACGACGGGAGCGGGGAATACGCCGGCGAGGTCCTTCTCTCCCTCTCTGCACCTAGCTACAGAGACTCACCTTGGGGGGAGAAAGAGAGATGGGGAAGGAGTGGCTGCGGCGGATGGGAAGAGGGAACCCTAGGGAAACAGAGGGGCACGGACGCCCACGTTTTATGACGGGCCTCGACGTTTGAGCCCTCACGGCGGCTTGCTCCCTCTCTCTGATGCAGGACGGAAAGCAAGCAGAGGTGAAACGGCATCAGGAGGTGGAAGGAGGGACGTGGGAGCTGGGCTCTGGCGCTAGGAGAGGTGAGATGGGCCGCCAGGGGGAGGGAGCCCACCTGCGGTGCATTATAGACAGGAATAAAACCCTGGGGCTTTTCTATTTACAGAAAAGACCAGAGAAAGAAAAGAAAGCACAGACTAAACTATTGGGGATAAAAACAAAACAAAAATACCCCTGGTCATGGAAAAATATGACCTATTTGAATAAATAGTAAAATGAATATATGGAGCAACTAAATATTTACAAAACAGATTTATTGGAGTCTGTTTTGTATCTATTTGCACCACTGCTCACCTATTCAAAAGAGAAAAATCACATCACAAATTCACCACAAACAAAAGCTAAATCAGGGACATTTTAAAACAGAAAAGGATCAAGTGAAACTTGACCTTGAGATGAAATAGAGAGGGGGGAAGATGGTTTTGAAACCTATGCAAATAACAAGGTTATCTAGTAGCATTGGCACCACTCCACTTACATCACCTACCACATCACAAATGATGTCAACACAAAACCACAAAGATCACCAAGCAAATAACACCATGGCATGAAATGGAATGGCATGGATGCAAAGGAAGAATAAACAAGGGAAGCTCCACATGAAATCATAAGCATTGAACTCTCTCATATCATTGACAATGTGGACCCACATGGGGAAGGTACCAAAAAGGGAAAGATACACTCTTGGGGCATTACATCTCCAGTGCCCCGGACTAGTGCGCAGACGCCGACAGCCCCCTCCACAACGGCAAGGCGCGTCGCTAGAGCATAGGGAGGAAGCCAGGCTCGGAAGCCCACCAAGTGCAGACTACAAAACCCCCGGCAAGCGCCCGCTTGTTGGGAATGAAGAAGAGACCCCGGTAGGAGCTCCCATCGGGAAGATAGACACTGCCAAGGCGAGACCCTCCCGCCAAGGAAGAAGGACTGAGCCCTGGCAAGCCATCCTTGCCGGGAAAATTTACAAGACACATTTTACATCTACCAATATAAGCTATGGAAACTATAGGACAATTAGATAACAAAACTATGACAACAATCTGTCTAAAGAGGACAATGTGTAGCAACCTACTTAAAACTTGTACTTCTGTATCTCCAAAAATTCTCAAATTTAAGGATGTGATAAAAAAATTGTATGACAGTGTTGTGTAACAATTTCAGAAAATTCCCACGCTCTAGTAAAATCTCGTAATTCAAATACTAGAGCAAAAGTTTCTCAATCACACATGTAATTCAAGCATTCTAAAGGAAATTATTTGAACTTTTTATTGAAAAACAAGATTATAAATAACATGAAAAAACCAACAACAAAATAAAATGACGCTTCAAGTAAAACACATATCATGTGATGAATAAAAATATAGCTCCAAGTAAGATATACCGACAATGTTGGCGATGAAAGAGGGAATGCCTTCCGGGGCATCCCCAAGCTTAGACATTTGAGTCTTCCTTGGATATTACCATGGGGTGCCTTGGGAATCCCAAAGCTTAGGTTCTTGTTTCTCCTTATTCTCCTCATGTTGGCATCCCCCAAAACTAAAAAACTTCAATCACACAAAACTTGACAGAACTTCATGAGATGGGTTAGTATGATAAATATAGATCATTCACTTAGGTAATGCCAAGACAAGATTCATAATTGTTCTCACATTATGCCTACTGTATTATATCATTCCCATAAATTATATCACTCAATATAAGCTATGGAAACACTAAAACAAGCACAGTATGCATGCAAAACAGAATCTGTAAAAAAACGTTTGTGAAGATATGAACAAAAACCATACTTCCCTAACTCTAAAATTCTGAAAAAATAGGAAAAAGCAGAGAATTTGCATACCAAAACTGTGTATAAGTTTAATATTTTTTTCATGCTCCAGTAAAATCATAGAAATTCTGCACTGTACATAAAAGTTTCTATTTTTGCATAGAATGAAACAACCAAGTATCCACACTATCCCAAAGGGTTTACTTGGCACTTTATTGGAATAAAAGCTATAAAACATGATCAAAACAGTAGCTTAATCACGTGAACACTCAAAAACAGTAATGGTGTATATTGGGTTGTCTCCTAGTAAGCGCTTTTCTTTAATGTCTTTTAGCTACGCATGATGATTTCAATGATGCTCACATAAAAAAGTAGTGATTGAAACATGCAAGAGAGCATCATGAAGCACATGACAAGCACATTTAAGTCTAACCCACTTCGTATGCATAGGTATTTTGCAAGCAAACAATTTATTGTAGTCAGAATCAACTTGCATAGGAAGGCAAAACAAGCATGACTTCAAAACTTTGAACACATAGGGAGGAAGCTTGATATTATTGCAATTACTAAAAGCATATGTTCCTCCCTCATAATAATTTTCAATAGCATCATGAAGGAATTCAACAATATTACTATCACAAAAAGCATTATTTTCATCATGCACAAGCATATGATTTTTGTCACTCTTCACATAAGCAAATTTATTCTCATTCGTAAAAGTGGGAGTATCATATGAAACTTGAATACGGTAAATTGTTTCCACATTAAAAGAGTAATGTTTAGTAAAAGGATATTCAAAATTATGACAATAATTATCACTAATTTTTATAACATAAGTATCATCACAATAATCATCATAAGTATCAACTTTGTTTTCATCATAGTCAATGGAAACCTCTTCCAAAATAGTGGAATCATTACTAAATAAAGTCATGACCCTTCCAAATCCACTTTTATCATTATAGTAAGATTCAATACCCTCCAAAATAGTGGGATAATTATTATCTAAAGTTGACACTCCTCCAAACCCACTTTCATAAATATTGCAATCATCATTGACATTTTGGATATTCATAGAATTCATACTAACAACATTGCAATCATGCTCATCATTCAAGGATTTTATGCCAAACATTTTATTGAATTCTTCTTCTATAATTTGAGGACAACTTTCCTTTCCATCATTTTCAAGAAATACATTATAAAGATGAACAATATGAGACCACCTCAATTTCATTTTTTGTATTTTTCTTTTTATAAACCAAACTAGTGAAAAAAACAAGAAACTAAAAGATTCAATTGCAAGATCTAAAGATATACCTTCAAGCACTCACCTCCCCAGCAATGGCGCGAGAAAAGATCTTGATGTCTACTACACAACTTGTTCTTGTAGACTCGTGTTGGGCCTCCAAGCAAAGAGTTTTATAGGACAGTAGCAAATTTCCCTCAAGTGGATGACCTAAGGTTTATCAATCCATGGGAGGCGTAGGATGGAGATGTTATCTCTCTAACAACCCTGCAACAAATAACGAAAACTCTCTTATGTCCCCAACACACCAAATACAATGGTAAATTGTATGGGTGCACTAGTTCAACGAAGAGATGGTGATACAAGTGTAGTAATGATAGTAGATATTGATTTTTGTAATATGAACAATAAGAAACAACAAGGTAGCAAGTAACAAAAGTGAGCACAAACGGTATTGCAATGCTTGTCAATAAGGCCTAGGGTTAATACTTTCTCTAGCGTAATCTCTCAACAATGCTAATATAATTGGATCACATAACAATTCCTCAATGTGCGATGAAGAATCACTCTGAAGTTCCTATTTAGCAGAGAACATAAGAAATAAATTGTTTGTAGGGTATGAAACCACCTCAAAGTTATTATTTCTGATCAATCTTTCCAAGAGTTCGTACTAAAATAACAAGTTATCCTTTTCGATCGATCTATCCAAGAGTTCGTACTAAAATAACAAGTTATCCTTTCCGAACGATCTATCCAAGAGTTCGTACTAAAATAACACCATAACAAATTCAGATTCATAATACTTAATCCAACACAAAGAACCTCAAAGAGTGCCCCAAGATTTCTACCGGAGAAACAAAGACGAGATCGTGCATCAACCCCTATGGATAGATTACCCCAATGTCACCTCGGGAATCTATATGATACCCCATTGTCACCACGAGTATTCATAGCAGGACATAAATACATAAAAGTATTCAATCTGATACAGTGAAATCTCAAATGGAAAACTCAATTCATCACAACAATATAGAGAGGGAGTAACACCATATGATCCAACTATATTAAGAAAGCCCGCGATGCATCAAGATCGTTCCATCTCAAGAACACTAGACAAAGAGAGATTAAACACATAGCTATTGGTACAAACCCTGAGCCCCGAAGGTGGACTACTCCCTCCTCATCATGGAGGCCATAGGGATGATGAAGATGGCCTCCGGTGATGATCTCCCCCTCCGAAAAGGTGCCGAAACAGGCTCTTGATTGGTTTTTTGTTGCTACAGAGGCTTGCGACGATGGAACTTCTGATCTAGGGTTATTTATGGGGGTTTATGTATTTATAGAAATTTTTTGTGTCGGTCTCATGTCAAGATGGGCCTCGAGGGGCCCATTAGGTACCAATATGCGCTTGGGGGGTTCGTGCGCCCTGGTGCCTAGTGGGAACGAGGGGCCCCCCTCTGGCGATTCTTTGCTCCAGTATTTCTCTTTTCTACCAAAAAAATCATCAAAAAGTTCCGTCGAGTTCGAAGAACTTTTATTTCTGCACAAAAAAAGAACACCACGGTAGTTCTGCTGAAAACAGTGTCAGTCCGGGTTAGTTCCATGCAAATCACACCATAACCATATAAAATTGTTGTAAACATGGCGTGAATACTTGATAAATTATAGATACGTTGGAGACGTATTAGATGCCGTTGGTGAAGGCGGAGACATTGGTGGCGTCGGAGGTCCTCGAGATCCTATCGCGCATGTGGCTAAAGCACTGGATGAACTTGCGGAGGGGCTCCTCAGGGTGCTGACGCACGACCCGTAGGTCATTGAGCATGAGGGGGCGGTCGCTCGTGCCCGCAAAGTTAGCGACAAACTGCTTGCACTGGTCCTACCATGAAGATATGGATTCCTCTGGGAAGTTTAGGAGCCATGCGCGTGCAGCATCCTTGAGGACCTTCGGGAGTCAGTTTTCCATGACCCGGTCGTACCCCCTCACGGACTGGATGTTGATGGTGTAAAGCAGGAGGAACTCCGTGGGGTTGGCGTTGTCGTCATAGCGAGGAGGAAGCTTAGGCTTGAACTTGTCGGACCACACCATGCAGCGCAACTCAGGGTTGAGGGCCAAGTAGCCCTCGATGGTGGAGACACCCCTTCTATTGGAGCCCTTTTCATGATGTTGTAACATTCTAAAAATAACCATTTGCCCTTGCCCTCTAAACATCTCCGTAGGGAGAGAAACTTTTTCGATAAATCCTTGCACAAGTTCATCACACTTCTTCTGATGAATCCATCAACCCCACGCAAGCCACAGAAGCCACTTGCATGATGGCATTGCAGTACCCATTGTTTCCACCTGAATATTTCAATAGTTGTTTGTTCATTTAACGATTTTTGTTAATACTTTTAATATGCTTGTGAATCCATGCTTATGACATGTTATCATGCACAAATGATTATTTGCTAGTATTATTATTCTCATGTTTCATTCTTGTAATTATTTCATATGCTAGTTATAATGATATTCTCATATGAATTATTAGCGTCTCTTATGAAAATATGTGTCATATGCATGAGCTTCACTATGCCATGCTCATTTGTATCTCGTAGAATAAATGATTTATTGTTGTTAATTTTATGATTCATATGCTAAATGGTTATGTTTCCCATCCATGTTCATGTTGATATCATACTCATATGCATTGTTATTTCATCATATTATTATGACTCAGCTCATCACCATTCGAGTTAAACTTGACACTAATCAAACTTGAACAAATTTGTTGGCTGGGTCATGGTGCTACTGAATCGAGCTCACGAGTGCAACCACACATGCCTGGATGGGAGGCCCTAATTCAGTCTATTGCCATCCCTCTCAGTGGTTCCTCCAACTAGGGAAGGTTATGCGAGCCCGCTACCCTGATCAGGTGGGCATCCATAAGCCTTATGTGTTCGAGTTTGGTATTGAGCTCATGTCCCCATTTGGGACCATTCTGTTTTGCCACGACGGTGGGGGCACATAGGTGGCAGATGTCACGAGTTGACATCGAGGCCTCCCATGGCATACCCCAAAGGGTATTTTGTCAGTGTGGCCGAGAGTGTGTCATGCAATAGACTAGTTTTGTCGGAATGTGGTTGGTCCACCCGAATGGGAGCACGTGGCCATGATCTCCGTGGTGTGGGTACAATGTGCTAACCTCTACAGACTTTATAATATATCGATAGTTGCATCCTCCATCATGGACACGGCTCGCAGTAGGTCATACTATGGGTGAACAGTAATAATAAAGTGATGGAATTTTTGTCTATTTTGGGCCAGCCCAATAACAATTTTAGAAATTCCTAATAAATCCTAGAGGCCCATGCAGCCCATTCGTGCAAGACAAGAGGTGGAAAAGTTTAGTCCCACGTTGCTAGTTTAGTGGGAGTTGGACCTCCTTATAAGGAGGATGTTTCCATACATGTATAAGTATGAGAACAAGAGAGACATACTGTCACGCCCAAGATGCGACCCTATCCTCAATTTGGCATGAGGGCCTCGTCAGGGATAGAAGCGCATCTCGTCGTGTCGCAAGAATGGATATCGTTAGGACTACATGTACTGAAAAGATGAGAGATATATATAGAATTGGCTTACACTCGCCACAAGCTACATTAGAGTCACAGCAGTACAATACATAATCATCTTGAAGAAGAGCAGGGTCCGACTACGGACGAAATCAAACGAGAAAAGAAGAACGACGTCCATCCTTGCTATCCCAGGTTGTCGGCCTAGAACCCATCCTGGATCGATGATGAAGAAGAAGAAGAAGCAACTCCAAATGAACAATCAACGCGCTCGCGTCAAGTAACCTTTACCTGTACCTGCAACTAGTGTTGTAGTAATCTGTGAGCCACAGGGGACTCAGCAATCTCATTTCCAAAGGTATCAAGACTTGCAAAGCTTAATGGGTGAGACATGGTTAAGTGGCGAGGTTGCAGCAGCGGCTAAGCATATATTTGGTGGCTAAACTTACGAGTACAAGAAATAAGAGGGGGAAGATCTACGCATAGCGGACGTGACTACTGATGATCAAATGAATGATCCTGAACACCTACCTACGTCAGACATAACCCCACCGTCTACTCGATCGGAGAAGGAACTCACGAAAGAGACCGTCATGGTTACGCACACAGTTGGCATATTTTAATTAAGTTAACTTCAAGTTATCTAGAACCAGTGTTAAACAGAGTTTCCAAGTTGCCACATAACCGCGGACACGGCTTTCCGAAAGATTTAACCCTGCAGGGGTGCTCCAACTAGTCCATCACAAATTACCACAAGCCGCATAGAAATCCTCAATCACGAAGCTCGCGATCTCGTCGGATTCCCTAGAGGAAAAACCTCAACTCTGAGATTACCCAAAGCATCACCGGAATCCCGATGCACAAGATATTTCGTCAAAGGTAAAACTAATCCAGCAAGGCCGCCCGGCGTGTCGACGATCCCGATAGGAGCCGCGTATCTCGTTCTCAGGACACGACGGATGAGCGACGCGTACGGTGGCCTGATAGAAATCACCCAAGTTGCCTTGGGTTGGCCCCGAACAGTGCTCTGTTTTGGACCAGCACCATCAGCACTGGTCCTCCCTGTATTATGTAGAATTACTCCTCGGGTAGCGCTAACTCCCTATGCATTTCAATTTAACAGAATTATTATGTTGGGAAAATGTAGTTCCAATGTTGGGCCTTGCCAGACCAGCTTTAATCTAAAAAAAATTATCAACGGGGTCCCCATAACAACCCCGATCGTGTTAGGAGCGCTCAATTATGGAACATAACACCGGTAGCCGAAACTAAGGGGGCAAAGGTGGAACAAATCACCAGGCTAGAAAGGCCAAGCCTTCCACCTTTTACAAGTATATAGGTGCATTAAATTAAATAGCATTAATATGGTGATATAACAAGGAACCCATGTTTTCACATGGAAGCAACTGCACCTGCAACTAGCAATGCTAACACACGGTTAAGCAAGCGGTAACATAGCCAATCAGTGGTTTGCTAGGTCGGACAGATTGAAGGTTTTCATGGCATTGTTGAGAGGCTGATATTTAACAAGTGGTAGGCAACGAGACATAATTGATACAAGCGATAAAACTAGCATGGCAATGATAGTAATGGTATCTGGGGAAATGGTCATCTTGCCTGAGATCCCGCTTGGAAGAAGAATGCCTCCGTGACGCAGACGAACCGACGTAGTCGAACGGGTCCTCACAATCTGGCACGCTGCGGAACTCTATCGAGTCAAAGCAACCCGGAAACACAAATCAACACACAGAATTCCCCACACGATGCACAACACATATGATGCATGAGCAGCTGAATACATGCAAGTCACGGCATGACAATTCACACAATCAAACACTACACATTAAGTGAAGTTCAATATGCAACGAGTTGCATATTGACGAAACTCCACGTTTATTTATTTAGTTCTATCCCGATTATATACACGGCAATATTAAATGTGGTTAAACATGGCAAGAGGTGAAGCGTAGTTAAACTACCTATCTAGGCATTTTAAATGAGGTCGCCAATGACATATAGCACCTCCGAGACGACCTCACATGTTAATTTACAATTCTGTCCAGATCTGAACAAACACATTTAATTAGTTGTTAAACAGCAAAACAAATAGGTTCACATGATTCTACGCATCGTTACAAGCAATTTACACATAGAGATCATCTCCAACGGAGCTACGGATCAAAAGATACACGCCCCGCAAGATATGATGGCATGAATGCAATATGTGTGCAACGATGGTCAAGAGCACTTCAAAACATACAACCAGCAAGAGAAAATGAAACTACACGAGATTCTAAGCAAGTTTCATATAGGAGACGATCAAATCGGAGCTACGGTTCAACAACTACGAGCAAAACAAGAAATCACTACAATCTGCCAAAATCAGCCACATAGCATTTTCTACACCCCACAACTACGAGCTACACAACTCAAATATAATCAACCAAGGCATGACACGAAAGAGGGAAAGAAACACTACAACAAACAACTAACAACAACTAGCATGGCATCATGGATACCTAGGGAAAGAAGTCACAAAATGGCATCACACACACTATTTTCAGACTTAGTGAAAATAACACTTCATGAAAGTGCAGTTTTCGATCTAAAGCCATATTGACAGCAGCAACACCATAAGCTATAGGACTCCAAATGGCATGAAAATACACAGCATTCTAGAGAATCACAAGGTCTACAACTAACTCCATTGGACCAACCTCAAAAGAGCTACAGATCACAAGATATAAGCAAGACAAGACAACAAGAAAATATGACTGATTACAGACTTAGAAATATTTCAGCATCTCTAAAACATCACTATTTCTAGCAAGTTGAGAGCAAGCAAATCACACCTAAACATGCATTTCTAAGGCAACCAAAAATACCAGGGGCTAGACTAAACATCAAAGATCAACTCTCTAGTTGAAAACTTGATCAAACGAGGCACGGAATAAATCATACGAAATAGACAAGAGGGCAACATGGAAAAATATCGCGCGAACTAACTTGCTCAAAAGCTAAAACTAAATGCACAGAAAAATCCCATGCGAGGTGAGGGCATGGATTTTTCTACCCCGAAAACATATAAAATATGTGGGGTTGCAACACAAAAATATTACCACACGTAAATGCGAGATAATAACCTATACACGGAAAAATAAACTAGCGGCAATCCCTACACGCAAAAATACCAACGTCTAATCTAAAATACATGGAAAAGTGGTTCCTAAAACATGGACATTTCTACTACGGCATTCGAGCAATCCGGACTCGCACGAAAAATAAATACGGGACGAAAACAATATAGACAGCACACGTTTCTAGGCACGTGGCACGCTAAACAACGTCAAACAAATATGCAAGTTTTATAATCGGATTCTACACGCAAAACTACACCAAAACCATATGCTACATGTCCCGATCCGACTAACGGTTTAAAAGATACGGTCGTTTTATTATACGTCTATTCTCTGGAATATATCTAATTCGAAAAACACCTAAATACTTAACGGGCCGGACAGGGGCGCAAAACAAATAAGGTGTGTAGGGGGGTGAGGGATAGCTCGCCTTGGGGGGGGCTCGGGCCGGTTGGAGGGAAGGTCACAGCTGGGCCGGCCTCGACCGAACGGGGGAGGAGGCCACCTCCAGCTGGGCCTTACCGGGTAGATCGGCCCACCGGCCAGAGCGACTCGGGCCCAGGCGGAAGGCGAGGAGGCCCACGCGGCGAGGGGGATCCACGCGGGCGCTCGCTCGATCGAGCGGCTCGTACCTCGAACAAGAGGAGTTAGCGGCGGCGGCAGGGATAACGGCGAGGTGACTGACGGTGAGGCAAGGGCGAACACCGGTGTGGGGCGGCGGGATCCGGCTACTGCAGGGCGGCGGGGTCGCGGGGAGGAGAGATCTCGCGCGGGCGGAGGTCGGGTCGCCGGATCCGGCCGATCTCAAGGCGTCGCGGGGCTCCGGTGGGCTACAGCTGGGGCTGCGGTGGTCGTTGCTCCGGCGAGGGCTGGTGGGTTCCGGCGACGACGCAGTACGGGAGGAGGAGAAGGAATCGGGCGCGGGAGCACGGCGCCATGGACTTTCGAGGGAGGAGCTCGGCTTGCGCAGAACAGGGCGGCGACGACGGCGGTTCGGGCCCGGGCGGGCCTGCGATGGGCTCCGCGGGCCCGCGCTGGCTGGCAGAGAAGAGAGAGAGAGAGTGGGGGGCTAGGGTTTGGTGCGGATTTCGAGGAGAGATGGAGAGAGGTTGTCTAAATTATGCACGGGGACTATATATAGACAAATGGGGGCTAGGTTAACCGGAATTCCGTTCCGGATCCAAACGTGCGGTCGGATTCGGACGATTCCGCACGCGGGAACGGGTAAGTGGCCGTGTTGTGTAGATATCTGGAGACGAGAGGGAAAACGGGCGGCGCGGCAACGAGTTTTAAAACACCGACAAACGTCCGACAAATAACCGAAGACGGTGCCGCTACGGTCGACCGTTCGGGTACCAGACGGACTCCGATCGCGACGAAATTCGACAGGCATCCTACCTATAACTAATTACGACCACATGCCAAGTTTCCCCCCGATCAGAGAAAGTTTTCAACACACTTTTAAAACAGGGTTTTGACGATGCCGCGGGCGCGTGCGTGTGCGGTCGGTCTCAGAACGGACAACGATGTGAACCGGCAACTAACAACGGATGCAAGTTTGGAAAACTGGCGGCAACGGAGATGTCGATGCAATGCAGATGATGCGATGATGATGCGACAAAATAAAAAAGACACACGACGAAAACAGAATAGAAGGGGAATCTTCTGGAACGTCGGCATCGGGCTGTCACAACTCTCCTATACTATAAGAGGATCTCGCCCCGAGATCCAAGAATGAAAAGGGGGAGAGGATGAGAAAGAACAAGAGGTAAAAATTAATCGCTTCTTTGACAAACAGGTGAAAACTGTTGGGGAACGTCGCATGGGAAACAAAAATTTTCCTACGCACACGAAGACCTATCATGGTGATGTCCATCTACGAGAGGGGATGAGTGATCTACGTACCCTTGTAGATCGTACAGCAGAAGCGTTAGAGAACGCGGTTGATGTAGTGGAACGTCCTCACGTCCCTCGATCCGCCCCGCGAACAATCCCGCGATCAGTCCCACGATCTAGTACCGAACGGACGGCACCTCCGCGTTCAGCACACGTACAGCTCGACGATGATCTCGGCCTTCTTGATCTAGCAAGAGAGACGGAGAGGTAGAAGAGTTCTCCGGCAGCGTGACGGCGCTCCGGAGGTTGGTGATGATCTTGTGTCAGCAGGGCTCCGCCCGAGCTCCGCAGAAACGCGATCTAGAGGAAAAACTATGGAGGTATGTGGTCGGGCAGCCGTGAGAAAGTCGTCTCAAATCAGCCCTAATACCTCAGTATATATAGGAGGGAGGGGGAGGCAAGAGGCAGCCTCAAACCCTCAAGGTTTGGCCGAAATTGGAGGTGGAGGAGTCCTACTCCAATCCTACTTGGAGTAGGATTCCACCTTCCCACTTGGAAACTCTTTCCACCTTGTGTTTTTTCCTTCTCAAACCTTATGGGCCTTAGTGGGAACTTATTCCAGCCCACTAGGGGCTGGTTTATCTCTTCCCATAGCCCATGAGACCCCTTGGGGCGTGACACCCCTCCCGATGGTCCCCGGTACCCCTCCCGGCACTCCCGGTACACTACCGATGAGCCCGAAACTTTTCCGGTAATGCACGAAAACCTTCCGGTAACCAAATGAGGTCATCCTATATATCAATCTTCGTTTCTGGACCATTCCGGAAACCCTCGTGACGTCCGTGATCTCATCCGGGACTCCGAACAACATTCGGTAACCAACCATATAACTCAAATACGCATAAAACAACGTCGAACCTTAAGTGTGCAGACCCTGCGGGTTCGAGAACTATGTAGACATGACCCGAGAGACTCCTCGGTCAATATCCAATAGCGGGACCTGGATGCCCATATTGGATCCTACATATTCTACGAAGATCTTATCGTTTGAACCTCAGTGCCAAGGATTCATATAATCCCGTATGTCATTCCCTTTGTCCTTCGGTATGTTACTTGCCCGAGATTCGATCGTCAGTATCCGCATACCTATTTTAATCTCGTTTACCGGCAAGTCTCTTTACTCGTTCCGTAATACAAGATCCTGCAACTTACACTAAGTTACATTGCTTGCAAGGCTTGTGTGTGATGTTGTATTACCGAGTGGGCCCCGAGATACCTCTCCGTCACACGGAGTGACAAATCCCAGTCTTGATCCATACTAACTCAACTAACACCTTCGGAGATACCTGTAGAGCATCTTTATAGTCACCCAGTTACGTTGCGACGTTTGATACACACAAAGCATTCCTCCGGTGTCAGTGAGTTATATGATCTCATGGTCATAGGAATAAATACTTGACACGCAGAAAACAGTAGCAACAAAATGACACGATCAACATGCTACGTCTATTAGTTTGGGTCTAGTCCATCACATGATTCTCCTAATGATGTGATCCCGTTATCAAGTGACAACACTTGCCTATGGCCAGGAAACCTTGACCATCTTTGATCAACGAGCTAGTCAACTAGAGGCTTACTAGGGACAGTGTTTTGTCTATGTATCCACACAAGTATTGTGTTTCCAATCAATACAATTATAGCATGGATAATAAACGATTATCATGAACTAAGAAATATAATAATAACTAATTTATTATTGCCTCTAGGGCATACTTCCAACAAAAACAATGATCCTTGAAGGTCGCAAAGCGATGAGGAGTGATATGAGAAACAAGGAAGAATTCACGGAAAATTTCGGCAGCACTTCGGCAGGAAAATGGGACAAAAAAATCGATAAGATGGAAGAATTAGACAATATTCATAACAAACAACTAAATCAAACAAGGGAACACCATGATCTTGGTAGAACAACATAATAGACCCAAAAGAGCAACATCATAATGCCTCCGGAACAAAAGAATAGGAACTAGCTCATACGGAAGAAGAGAATGAAGAAAGAATCACAACTATATCACAAATAAACTTGACAAGCACCCTTGTGAGAAGAATTGAATGGAGTTGTTGGAAAACAACAACGAAAAGAACAAGATAGTAGTGGGCTTATGGAAACCCTTTCAAACTAATGAAGTGACAACCAGCCACTAAAAGAAAGAAGGATTGATTGCGAGAAACAAGATATGAACAATTCCTTATACCAAGATGATACATTGAGAACTTGGATTAATGACGAGCACCATGATAGCAACAATCCATAGGAAAAGCTTTAGGTGAAATCCAAACCAAGATAGCTCAATGAAGAAATCATGGGTTGAAAATAACTCATGATCATAGAATTGGTGGGTTTAATTATCTCATTCTTGAAAGGAAATCTCTTCGAGGCTCCTACACTAACAAGAATGCTATAATACCACCTCAAAGGATAAAGGAAGAACAATTGCACATATAAATGCAAGAGAAAGGATACTTGAGGTACTCCAACAGAATCTTGAAGAACACTTGAGAATGAATTCATATCATGAGCCGCTCCGGAAGAAGAATTGAGATCTCTTGCAAGAAGGAAGAACAAGAATAAGAATTATGTTATGCTCGTCCTTCATCAAATTAAAATTGATGACAATCAACGGATTTAGCATACAACTTATTCTTATTGAAGGAAACTTGAAGAGAGAGATATCTAAGCACCACTTGAAGCAAAATTGAAGGAAGCACCGGTCAGAATTCACGATTGAATGGGAACACCAAGAATTAATGGAGATACATGAGAATGAAGAGATCATAATCCACCTAACAGAAAACTTGAACAAGACACCGGAATAAACGAGAGACGAACGAAGAGACAACAGTTGAGAAGAATTGAGGGTGAAGCTGAAAGCTGAGAACGAAGAATCTTCTAAAATGATGGCCTTCGGAGGAATGAGAAATAAAAACAACTCAGACCGGATCGCAAGAAAGGGATACTCATGATTGGGAATAATTCAAGACGATGCCAGAAGGCTGAAACGATGAATCATGAAGAGAATGGACCAAGATTGAGAAAAACACTCCTTCGGTCTTGAAGCTGAGAATGACGAGGAGAACAACACCAAGAATAACTGAGACACTCCGGAATTAAGAAGAATGCAAGATTGAGCCAAATATGAGAATTAATTCAAATTGAAATTGAAGAAGGAATATGACTGATGAAATTCATACTTACGTCATAGTTGAAAAGATTTAGAGATCTCCGGAAAGATTACGAAGCTATATAAGATCCTGGGAAAAACCTGTGGGTTATGGGCCCACTCGAAGAAACCACCGTTCAAAAGATTGCTTAGAAAGAGAGATGTTGCACTGGTACAATGGAAACTAGATGAGGTTGAGCACCTTGAAATAATTAAAAGAATTGAAAACATGACAGTGCCGAGATATCTTCAACACTCCAGATAGAAAAAAGAGGAATGAATAGCAAGATAGGCTCAAAAGAATTTCCAACACAGGAAAGAATTTAAAGGATGACAAGGATATGATGAACACGGATAACTGCATTGAATTCACCGGAAACGATAACAAGACTGAATAAAGATGAACACGAAGCTCCTGAGAATCTTCACAATGAAACACCGGATAGGACACGGAAGAAAAGATATCGGAAGCAGAAGAAAGAAAACTCTTGGATAAAAAACTAATCAGTGAAGAAAAGGGTGGGAGGGCGGGGAAAAACAAAGAGAATTTGGGACAAATGAGATGAACTCCGGAATAAAATGAGAGAATGATCTTGCAAAAATTGGAGAGGATTGAATCCACTTGGAGAGGAACACACCGGTTGGAAAAGAATTAACATGATGACTCTGGTTAACCAGAATTGACAAGACCACTGATTGAGCAAAAGAATTAGCACTCTCATATGAATATGAGAACACTGCTTAGAAAAGATCTAAAATCACCACTTGACATCAAAGCAACACGAATTACCGATGAGCCCGAAACTTTTCCGGTAATGCACGAAAACCTTCCGGTAACCAAATGAGGTCATCCTATATATCAATCTTCGTTTCTGGACCATTCCGGAAACCCTCGTGACGTCCGTGATCTCATCCGGGACTCCGAACAACATTCGGTAACCAACCATATAACTCAAATACGCATAAAACAACGTCGAACCTTAAGTGTGCAGACCCTGCGGGTTCGAGAACTATGTAGACATGACCCGAGAGACTCCTCGGTCAATATCCAATAGCGGGACCTGGATGCCCATATTGGATCCTACATATTCTACGAAGATCTTATCGTTTGAACCTCAGTGCCAAGGATTCATATAATCCCGTATGTCATTCCCTTTGTCCTTCGGTATGTTACTTGCCCGAGATTCGATCGTCAGTATCCGCATACCTATTTTAATCTCGTTTACCGGCAAGTCTCTTTACTCGTTCCGTAATACAAGATCCTGCAACTTACACTAAGTTACATTGCTTGCAAGGCTTGTGTGTGATGTTGTATTACCGAGTGGGCCCCGAGATACCTCTCCGTCACACGGAGTGACAAATCCCAGTCTTGATCCATACTAACTCAACTAACACCTTCGGAGATACCTGTAGAGCATCTTTATAGTCACCCAGTTACGTTGCGACGTTTGATACACACAAAGCATTCCTCCGGTGTCAGTGAGTTATATGATCTCATGGTCATAGGAATAAATACTTGACACGCAGAAAACAGTAGCAACAAAATGACACGATCAACATGCTACGTCTATTAGTTTGGGTCTAGTCCATCACATGATTCTCCTAATGATGTGATCCCGTTATCAAGTGACAACACTTGCCTATGGCCAGGAAACCTTGACCATCTTTGATCAACGAGCTAGTCAACTAGAGGCTTACTAGGGACAGTGTTTTGTCTATGTATCCACACAAGTATTGTGTTTCCAATCAATACAATTATAGCATGGATAATAAACGATTATCATGAACTAAGAAATGTAATAATAACTAATTTATTATTGCCTCTAGGGCATATTTCCAACAGTCTCCCACTTGCACTAGAGTCAATAATCTAGTTCACATCACCATGTGATTCCAACGAATCCAACACCCATATAGTTATGGGGTCTGGTCATGTCTTGCTTGTGAGAGAGGTTTTAGTCAACGGTTCTGAAACTTTCAGATCCGTGCGTTCTTTACAAATCTTTATGTCATCTTATAGATGCTGCTACTACGTGCTATTCGGAAATGCTCCAAATATCCACTCTACTATATGAATCCGTTTCACTACTCATAGTTATTCAGATTAGTGTCAAAGCTTGCATCGACGTAACCCTTTACGATGAACTCTTTAACCACCTCCATAATCGAGAAAAATTCCTTAGTCCATTTGTTACTAAGGATAAATTTTGACCGCTGCTAGTGATTCAATCATGGATCACTCTCTGTACCCTCAACAGACTTTGAGTCAAGGCACACATCAGGTGCGGTACACAGCATGGCATACTTTAGATTCTACGGCTAAGGCATAGAAGACGACCTTCGTCTATTCTCTTTATTCTGCCGTGGTCGGGTTTTGAGTCTTACTCAAATTCACACCTCACAACGCAACCAAGAACTCCTTCTTTGCTGGTCTATTTTGAACTCTTTCAAAAACTTGTCAAGGCATGCATCTTGTTGAAACTTCTATTTAAGCGCTTTCGATCTATCTCTATAGAACTTTGATGCTCAACGTTCAAGTAGCGTAATCCAGGTACTCCTTTGAAAACTTCTTTCAAACAACCTTGTATGCTTTACAGAAATTCTACATTACTTCTGATCCACAATATGTCAACCACATATACCTATCAGAAATTCTATAGTGCTCCCACTCACTTCTTTGGAAATACAAGTTTCTCATAAACCTTGTACACACCCAAAATCTCTGATCATCTCATCAAAGTGCTTATTCCAACTCCGAGATGCTTGCACCAGTCCATTGAAGGATCACTGGAGCTTGCATACTTGCTAGTATCTTTAGGATCGACAAAACCTTCTGGTTGTATCACATACAATGTTTGCTCAAGGAAATCGTCGAGGAAACAACGTTTTGACATCCTACGTGCAATATTTCATAAATAATGCAGCAACTACTAACACAATTCTAACAGACCTTTAGCATCGCTACGAGTGAGAAAGACTCATCATAGTCAACTGTTTGATCTTGTCGAAAACATCTTTGCGACAAGTCGAGCTTTTCTTAATAGTGACTTATCACCATCATCGTCTGTCTTCTTTTAAAGATCCATTTTACCCAATAGTCCCATGACCATCAAGTAGTTCTACCAAAATCTACACTTTGTTTTCACACATGGATCCTCTCTCGGATTTCATGGCTTCCAGCCATTTGTCGGAATCTGGGCCCACCATCGCTTTCTCCATAACTCGTAGGTTCACTGTTGCTCAACAACATGACCTCCAAGACAGGGTTACCGTACTACTCTGCAGCAGTACGCGACCTTGTCGACCTACGAGGTTTGTAGTAACTTGATTCGAAGCTCAATGATCACCATCATCAGCTTCCACTTCAATTAGTGTAGGCGCCACAGGAACAACTTCCTATGCCCTGCTACACACTGGTTGAAGTGATGGTTTTAATAACCTCATCAAGTTCTACTACCCTCCCACTCAATTCTTTCGAGAGAAACCTTTTCTCGAGAAAGGATCCGTTTCTAGAAGCAAACACTTTGCTTTTGGATCTGAGATAGGAGATGTACCCAACTGTTTTGGATATCCTATGAAGATGCATTTATCCGCTTTGGGTTCGAGCTTATCAGACTGAAACTTTTTCACATAAGTTTCGAAGCCCCAAACTTTCAAGAAACAACAGTTTAGATTTCTCTAAACCTCAGTCTATACTGTGTCATCTCAACGGAAATACGCGGTGCCCTATTTAAAGTGAATGTGGTTGTCTCTAATGCATAACCCATAAACGATAGTGGTAATTCGATAAGAGACATCACAGCATGCACCATACTAAATAGTGCGTGGCTATGACGTTCAGACACATCATCACACCA
The DNA here is from genome assembly GCF_904849725.1 of Hordeum vulgare subsp. vulgare. Classification (NCBI taxonomy): domain Eukaryota; kingdom Viridiplantae; phylum Streptophyta; class Magnoliopsida; order Poales; family Poaceae; genus Hordeum; species Hordeum vulgare. Next base: position 350,170,832 of record NC_058519.1, on the reverse strand, counting down.
TGATGTTCCAGGTGGCACGAACTGTGAAACAATTTCCACATTGTCTTAACTGTGTACCAAAAACTCGCAACTCAGATATTCATTTCTATGATCATATCGTAGACAGTTTATCCTCTTGTTACGACGAACTTCACTCTGAAACAGAATTGAACTTTTCAATATTTCAGACTTGTGATTCATTAAGTAAATACTCCTGTATCTACTCAAGTCGTCAGTGAAGTAAGAACATAATGATATCCACTGCGTGCCTCAGCACTCACTGGACTGCATACATCAAAATGTATCACTTCCAACAAGTTACTATCTTGTTTCATCTCAATGAAAACAAGGCCTTGCTCATGTGGTATGATTTGCATGTCACTAGTGATTCGAAATCAGGTGAGTAAAGATCCATCAGCATGGAGCCTCTTCATGCAATTTATATACTAACATGACTCAAGCGGCAGTGCCACAAGTAAGTGGTACTATCATCATTTAACTCGTATCTTTTGGCACCAATGTGTAACACTACAATCGAGATTCAATAAACCATTGAAGGTGATTATTCAAGCAAATAGAGTAACCATTATTCTCTTTGAATGAATGATCGTATTGCAATAAACACGATCCAATCATGTTCATGCTTAACGCAAGCACCAAATAACAATTATTTAGGTTCAACACCAATCCCGATGGTAGAGGGGGCGTGTGACGTTTGATCATATCAACCTTGGAAACACTTCCAACACGTATCGTCACCTCGCCTTTAGCTAGTCTCCGCTTATGCCGTAGCTTTCATTTCGCGTTACTAATCACTTAGCAACCGAACCGGTATCCAATACCCTCGTGCTACTAGGAGTACTAGTAAAGTACACATCAACATTATGTATATCAAATATACTTCTCTCGACTTTTGCCAGCCTTCTTATCTCCCAAGTATCTAGAGTTGCTCCGCCTCAGTGACTGTTCCCCTTATTACATAAGCACTTAGTCTCGGGTTTGGGTTCAATCTTAGGTCTCTTCATTAGCGCAGCAACTGTTTTGCCGTTTCACGAAGTATCCCTTCTAGCCCTCCCCTTTCTTGAAACTTAGTGGTTTTTCAAACCATCAACTATTGATGCTCCTTCTTGATTTCTACTTTCGCAGTGTCAAACGTCGCGAATCGCTCAAGGATCATTGTATCTATCCTTGATATTTTATAGTTCATCACGAAGCTCTCAAAGCTTGGTGGCAGTGATTTTGGAGAACCATCACTATCTCATCTGGAAGATTAGCTCCCACTCGATTCGAGTGATTGTCGTACTCAGATAATCTGAGCACACGCTCAACGATTGAGCTTTTCTCCTATACTTTGTGGTCAAAGAATCTTGTTGGAGGTCTCGTACCTCTTAACAAGGGCACAAGCATGAAATCACAATTTCATCTCTTTAGAACATCACTTATGTTCCGTGACGTTTTAAAACGTTTTCGGTGCCTTGCTTCTAAGCCATTAAGTACTTTGCACTGAACTATCGTGTAGTCATCAGAAACGTGTATGTCGGATGTTCACAGCATCCACAGACGACGCTCGAGGTGCAGCACACCGAGTGGTGCATTAAGGACATAAGCCTTCTGCGCAGCAACGAGGACAATCCTCGGTTTTACAGACTCAGTCTGCAAAGGTTGCTACTATCAATTTTCAACTAAATTTTCTCTAGGAACATAAAAAAAACAGTAGAGCTATAGCGCAAGCTACATCGTAATTCGCAAAGACCATTAGACTATGTTCATGACAATTAGTTCAATTAATCATATTACTTAAGAACTCCCACTCAAAAAGTACATCTCTCTAGTCATTTGAGTGGTACATGATCCAAATCCACTATCTCAAGTCCGATCATCACGTGAGTCGAGAATAGTTTCAGTGGTAAGCATCCCTATGCTAATCATATCAACTATACGATTCATGCTCGACCTTTCGGTCTCACGTGTTCCGAGGCCATGTCTGCACATGCTAGGCTCGTCAAGCTTAACCCGAGTGTTCTGCGTGTGCAACTGTTTTGCACCCGTTGTATGTGAACGTTGAGTCTATCACACCCGATCATCACGTGGTGTCTCGAAACGAAGAACTGTCGCAACGGTGCACAGTCTTGAAATTTTAGTGAGAGATCACCTCATAATGCTACCGTCGTTCTAAGCAAAACAAGGTGCATAAAAGGATTAACATCACATGAAATTCATAAGTGACATGATATGGCCATCATCACGTGCTTCTTGATCTCCATCACCAAAGCACCGGCATGATCATCTTGTCACCGGCGCCACACCATGATCATCCATCAACGTGTTGCCATCGGGGTTGTCGTGCTACTTATGCTATTACTACTAAAGCTACATCCTAGCAAAATAGTAAACGCATCTGCAAGCACATATGTTAGTATAAAGACAACCCTATGGCTCCTGCCGGTTGCCGTACCATCGACGTGCAAGTCGATATTTCTATTACAACATGATCATCTCATACATCCAATATATCACATCACATCATTGGCCATATCACATCACAATCATACCCTGCAAAAACAAGTTAGACGTCCTCTAATTTTGTTGTTGCATGTTTTACGTGGTGACCAAGGGTATCTAGTAGGATCGCATCTTACTTACGCAAACACCACAACGGAGATATATGAGTTGCTATTTAACCTCATCCAAGGACCTCCTCGGTCAAATCCGATTCAACTAAAGTTGGAGAAACCGTCACTTGCCAGTCATCTTTGAGCAAAGGGGGTTACTCGTAACGATGAAACCAGTCTCTCGTAAGCGTACGAGTAATGTCGGTCCAAGCCGCTTCAATCCAACAATACCGCGGAATCAAGAAAAGACTAAGGAGGGCAGCAAAACGCACATCACCGCCCACAAAAACTTTTGTGTTCTACTCGAGAAGACATCTACGCATGAACCTAGCTCATGATGCCACTGTTGGGGAACGTCGCATGGGAAACAAAAAATTTCCTACGCGCACGAAGACCTATCATGGTGATGTCCATCTACGAGAGGGGATGAGTGATCTACGTACCCTTGTAGATCATACAGCAGAAGCGTTAGAGAACGCGGTTGATGTAGTGGAACGTCCTCACGTCCCTCGATCCGCCCCGCGAACAATCCCGCGATCAGTCCCACGATCTAGTACCGAACGGACGGCACCTCCGCGTTCAGCACACGTACAGCTCGACGATGATCTCGGCCTTCTTGATCCAGCAAGAGAGACGGAGAGGTAGAAGAGTTCTCCGGCAGCGTGACGGCGCTCCGGAGGTTGGTGATGATCTTGTCTCAGCAGGGCTCCGCCCGAGCTCCGCAGAAACGCGATCTAGAGGAAAAACTATGGAGGTATGTGGTCGGGCAGCCGTGAGAAAGTCGTCTCAAATCAGCCCTAATACCTCAGTATATATAGGAGGGAGGGGGAGGCAAGAGGCAGCCTCAAACCCTCAAGGTTTGGCCGAAATTGGAGGTGGAGGAGTCCTACTCCAATCCTACTTGGAGTAGGATTCCACCTTCCCACTTGGAAACTCTTTCCACCTTGTGTTTTTTCCTTCTCAAACCTTATGGGCCTTAGTGGGAACTTATTCCAGCCCACTAGGGGCTGGTTTATCTCTTCCCATAGCCCATGAGACCCCTTGGGGCGTGACACCCCTCCCGATGGTCCCCGGTACCCCTCCCGGCACTCCCGGTACACTACTGATGAGCCCGAAACTTTTCCGGTAATGCACGAAAACCTTCCGGTAACCAAATGAGGTCATCCTATATATCAATCTTCGTTTCCGGACCATTCCGGAAACCCTCGTGATGTCCGTGATCTCATCCGGGACTCCGAACAACATTCGGTAACCAACCATATAACTCAAATACGCATAAAACAACGTCGAACCTTAAGTGTGCAGACCCTGCGGGTTCGAGAACTATGTAGACATGACCCGAGAGACTCCTCGGTCAATATCCAATAGCGGGACCTGGATGCCCATATTGGATCCTACATATTCTACGAAGATCTTATCGTTTGAACCTCAGTGACAAGGATTCATATAATCACGTATGTCATTCCCTTTGTCCTTCGGTATGTTACTTGCCCGAGATTCGATCGTCAGTATCCGCATACCTATTTTAATCTCGTTTACCGGCAAGTCTCTTTACTCGTTCCGTAATACAAGATCCTGCAACTTACACTAAGTTACATTGCTTGCAAGGCTTGTGTGTGATGTTGTATTACCGAGTGGGCCCCGAGATACCTCTCCGTCACACGGAGTGACAAATCCCAGTCTTGATCCATACTAACTCAACTAACACCTTCGGAGATACCTGTAGAGCATCTTTATAGTCACCCAGTTACGTTGCGACGTTTGATACACACAAAGCATTCCTCCGGTGTCAGTGAGTTATATGATCTCATGGTCATAGGAATAAATACTTGACACGCAGAAAACAGTAGCAACAAAATGACACGATCAACATGCTACGTCTATTAGTTTGGGTCTAGTCCATCACATGATTCTCCTAATGATGTGATCCCGTTATCAAGTGACAACACTTGCCTATGGCCAGGAAACCTTGACCATCTTTGATCAACGAGCTAGTCAACTAGAGGCTTACTAGGGACAGTGTTTTGTCTATGTATCCACACAAGTATTGTGTTTCCAATCAATACAATTATAGCATGGATAATAAACGATTATCATGAACTAAGAAATATAATAATAACTAATTTATTATTGCCTCTAGGGCATACTTCCAACAAAAACAATGATCCTTGAAGGTCGCAAAGCGATGAGGAGTGATATGAGAAACAAGGAAGAATTCACGGAAAATTTCGGCAGCACTTCGGCAGGAAAATGGGACAAAAAAATCGATAAGATGGAAGAATTAGACAATATTCATAACAAACAACTAAATCAAACAAGGGAACACCATGATCTTGGTAGAACAACATAATAGACCCAAAAGAGCAACATCATAATGCCTCCGGAACAAAAGAATAGGAACTAGCTCATACGGAAGAAGAGAATGAAGAAAGAATCACAACTATATCACAAATAAACTTGACAAGCACCCTTGTGAGAAGAATTGAATGGAGTTGTTGGAAAACAACAACGAAAAGAACAAGATAGTAGTGGGCTTATGGAAACCCTTTCAAACTAATGAAGTGACAACCAGCCACTAAAAGAAAGAAGGATTGATTGCGAGAAACAAGATATGAACAATTCCTTATACCAAGATGATACATTGAGAACTTGGATTAATGACGAGCACCATGATAGCAACAATCCATAGGAAAAGCTTTAGGTGAAATCCAAACCAAGATAGCTCAATGAAGAAATCATGGGTTGAAAATAACTCATGATCATAGAATTGGTGGGTTTAATTATCTCATTCTTGAAAGGAAATCTCTTCGAGGCTCCTACACTAACAAGAATGCTATAATACCACCTCAAAGGATAAAGGAAGAACAATTGCACATATAAATGCAAGAGAAAGGATACTTGAGGTACTCCAACAGAATCTTGAAGAACACTTGAGAATGAATTCATATCATGAGCCGCTCCGGAAGAAGAATTGAGATCTCTTGCAAGAAGGAAGAACAAGAATAAGAATTATGTTATGCTCGTCCTTCATCAAATTAAAATTGATGACAATCAACGGATTTAGCATACAACTTATTCTTATTGAAGGAAACTTGAAGAGAGAGATATCTAAGCACCACTTGAAGCAAAATTGAAGGAAGCACCGGTCAGAATTCACGATTGAATGGGAACACCAAGAATTAATGGAGATACATGAGAATGAAGAGATCATAATCCACCTAACAGAAAACTTGAACAAGACACCGGAATAAACGAGAGACGAACGAAGAGACAACAGTTGAGAAGAATTGAGGGTGAAGCTGAAAGCTGAGAACGAAGAATCTTCTAAAATGATGGCCTTCGGAGGAATGAGAAATAAAAACAACTCAGACCGGATCGCAAGAAAGGGATACTCATGATTGGGAATAATTCAAGACGATGCCAGAAGGCTGAAACGATGAATCATGAAGAGAATGGACCAAGATTGAGAAAAACACTCCTTCGGTCTTGAAGCTGAGAATGACGAGGAGAACAACACCAAGAATAACTGAGACACTCCGGAATTAAGAAGAATGCAAGATTGAGCCAAATATGAGAATTAATTCAAATTGAACTTGAAGAAGGAATATGACTGATGAAATTCATACTTACGTCATAGTTGAAAAGATTTAGAGATCTCCGGAAAGATTACGAAGCTATATAAGATCCTGGGAAAAACCTGTGGGTTATGGGCCCACTCGAAGAAACCACCGTTCAAAAGATTGCTTAGAAAGAGAGATGTTGCACTGGTACAATGGGAACTAGATGAGGTTGAGCACCTTGAAATAATTAAAAGAATTGAAAACATGACAGTGCCGAGATATCTTCAACACTCCAGATAGAAAAAAGAGGAATGAATAGCAAGATAGGCTCAAAAGAATTTCCAACACAGGAAAGAATTTAAAGGATGACAAGGATACGATGAACACGGATAACTGCATTGAATTCACCGGAAACGATAACAAGACTGAATAAAGATGAACACGAAGCTCCTGAGAATCTTCACAATGAAACACCGGATAGGACACGGAAGAAAAGATATCGGAAGCACAAGAAAGAAAACTCTTGGATAAAAAACTAATCAGTGAAGAAAAGGGTGGGAGGGCGGGGAAAAACAAAGAGAATTTGGGACAAATGAGATGAACTCCGGAATAAAATGAGAGAATGATCTTGCAAAAATTGGAGAGGATTGAATCCACTTGGAGAGGAACACACCGGTTGGAAAAGAATTAACATGACGACTCTGGTTAACCAGAATTGACAAGACCACTGATTGAGCAAAAGAATTAGCACTCTCATATGAATATGAGAACACTGCTTAGAAAAGATCTAAAATCACCACTTGACATCAAAGCAACACGAATTACCATATTCAACAAAACAAAGGATGAGGCTTACGAAACAAGCCGGAACAAACTCATGAGAAAGATTTACGTTCGATATTTTCGTGGACAGGATTGCACGGGCTCGATCCTTATAGTAGCCATCAAGTGCAAGGCAATGCACCCGACATACGAAGCGTCCCCGAGTCGTAGCAAGCTATAAGGACTCTTTAAGACACAACGAGAGCCAATGTAAGTCGACCATCAACAAACGAATCCACTAGATGTCGAACCCCAACCTAACATCATGTATTTGTTGGAAGATTTTCCTATAAGCAACTACTAGAATTCCCACCTATGAATTCCCGAAATATCTGGTCATGCAATCTGGTACACGGATACAAGGAGTAATAATCACACAACTCCTATACTAACCCGTCACCTATATCACACGCGTCAACACACGACCAGAAATCGGACCTTCATCCACAACAGACCCTCGTGATCACAACGATACAAAGTATGGCAGTACTCCCGAACAATCTGCACCAGTACTAGGGACATCGGGGTTATCTCGCCACTACTAGTATAGAAGCAATTACGAACATCCTTCGTTCTGAGATACTAAGAAATCTGAATGATAACGATGTGCTCGAGAATCCCCTGGAGCTCAACTCCCCGGAAGAAAATCAAGTCAGACAGGAGGCACCAAGACAGAACTCCGTCACATCGGCATCATATAGATTCCAAAATATCCGCGTGATCCTAAAAAAATTGAGTGAGAAGAGGAGTAGAATTAAATATTACGTCAAGATTCCTCACGAGAGCATAGAAGAGGAGAAAAAAGAATCCTACTCTCTGATATATAACTAGACTCAAAGCATTTTTTCACTAGACTCGACTCGCCCAAGTTCGATCAATCAAGGGGGCTCCTAGGTCGGTACTGCTCTGATACCAACTTGTCACGCCCAAGATGCGACCCTATCCTCAATTTGGCACGAGGGCCTCGTCCGGGATAGAAGCGCATCTCGTCGTGTTGCAAGAATGGATATGATTACGAGTACATGTACTGAAAAGATGAGAGATATATATAGAATTGGCTTACACTCGCCACAAGCTACATCAGAGTCACAGCAGTACAATACATAATCATCATGAAGAAGAGCAGGGTCCGACTACGGACGAAATCAAACGAGAAAAGAAGAACGACGTCCATCCTTGCTATCCCAGGTTGTCGGCCTAGAACCCATCCTAGATTGATGATGAAGAAGAAGAAGAAGCAACTCCAAATGAACAATCAACGCGCTCGCGTCAAGTAACCTTTACCTGTACCTGCAACTAGTGTTGTAGTAATCTGTGAGCCACAGGGGACTCAGCAATCTCATTTCCAAAGGTATCAAGACTTGCAAAGCTTAATGGGTGAGACATGGTTAAGTGGCGAGGTTGCAGCAGCGGCTAAGCATATATTTGGTGGCTAAACTTACGAGTACAAGAAATAAGAGGGGGAAGATCTACGCATAGCGGACGTGACTACTGATGATCAAATGAATGATCCTGAACACCTACCTACGTCAGACATAACCCCACCGTCTACTCGATCGGAGAAGGAACTCACGAAAGAGACCGTCATGGTTACGCACACAGTTGGCATATTTTAATTAAGTTAACTTCAAGTTATCTAGAACCAGTGTTAAACAGAGTTTCCAAATTGCCACATAACCGCGGGCACGGCTTTCCGAAAGATTTAACCCTGCAGGGGTGCTCCAACTAGTCCATCACAAATTACCACAAGCCGCATAGAAATCCTCAATCACGAAGCTCGCGATCTCGTCGGATTCCCTAGAGGAAAAACCTCAACTCTGAGATTACCCAAAGCATCACCGGAATCCCGATGCACAAGATATTTCGTCAAAGGTAAAACTAATCCAGCAAGGCCGCCCGGCGTGTCGACGATCCCGATAGGAGCCGCGTATCTCGTTCTCAGGACACGACGGATGAGCGACGCGTACGGTGGCCTGATAGAAATCACCCAAGTTGCCTTGGGTTGGCCCCGAACAATGCTCTGTTTTGGACCAGCGCCATCAGCACTGGTCCTCCCTGTATTATGTAGAATTATTCCTCGGGTAGCGCTAACTCCCTATGCATTTCAATTTAACAGAATTATTATGTTGGGAAAATGTAGTTCCAATGTTGGGCCTTGCCAGACCAGCTTTAATCTAAAACAAATTATCAACGGGGTCCCCATAACAACCCCGATCGTGTTAGGAGCGCTCAATTATGGAACATAACACCGGTAGCCGAAACTAAGGGGGCAAAGGTGGAACAAAACACCAGGCTAGAAAGGCCAAGCCTTCCACCTTTTACAAGTATATAGGTGCATTAAATTAAATAACATTAATATGGTGATATAACAAGGAACCCATGTTTTCACATGGAAGCAACTGCACCTGCAACTAGCAACGCTAACACACGGTTAAGCAAGCGGTAACATAGCCAATCAGTGGTTTGCTAGGTCGAACAGATTGAAGGTTTTCATGGCATTGTTGAGAGGCTGATATTTAACAAGTGGTAGGCAACGAGACATAATTGATACAAGCGATAAAACTAGCATGGCAATGATAGTAATGATATCTGGGGAAATGGTCATCTTGCCTGAGAACCCGCTTGGAAGAAGAATGCCTCCGTGAAGCAGACGAACCGACGTAGTCGAACGGGTCCTCACAATCCGGCACGCTGCGGAACTCTATCGAGTCAAAGCAACCCGGAAACACAAATCAACACACAGAATTCCCCACACGATGCACAACACATATGATGCATGAGCAGCTGAATACATGCAAGTCACGGCATGACAATTCACACAATCAAACACTACACATTAAGTGAAGTTCAATATGCAACGAGTTGCATATTGACGAAACTCCACGTTTATTTATTTAGTTCTATCCCGATTATATACACGGCAATATTAAATGTGGTTAAACATGGCAAGAGGTGAAGCGTAGTTAAACTACCTATCTAGGCATTTTAAATGAGGTCGCCAATGACATATAGCACCTCCGAGACGACCTCACATGTTAATTTACAATTCTGTCCAGATCTGAACAAACACATTTAATTAGTTGTTAAACAGCAAAACAAATAGGTTCACATGATTCTACGCATCGTTACAAGCAATTTACACATAGAGATCATCTCCAACGGAGCTACGGATCAAAAGATACACGCCCCGCAAGATATGATGGCATGAATGCAATATGTGTGCAACGATGGTCAAGAGCACTTCAAAACATACAACCAGCAAGAGAAAATGAAACTACACGAGATTCTAAGCAAGTTTCATATAGGAGACGATCAAATCGGAGCTACGGTTCAACAACTACGAGCAAAACAAGAAATCACTACAATCTGCCAAAATCAGCCACATAGCATTTTCTACACCCCACAACTACGAGCTACACAACTCAAATATAATCAACCAAGGCATGACACGAAAGAGGGAAAGAAACACTACAACAAACAACTAACAACAACTAGCATGGCATCATGGATACCTAGGGAAAGAAGTCACAAAATGGCATCACACACACTATTTTCAGACTTAGTGAAAATAACACTTCATGAAAGTGCAGTTTTCGATCTAAAGCCATATTGACAGCAGCAACACCATAAGCTATAGGACTCCAAATGGCATGAAAATACACAGCATTCTAGAGAATCACAAGGTCTACAACTAACTCCATTGGACCAACCTCAAAAGAGCTACAGATCACAAGATATAAGCAAGACAAGACAACAAGAAAATATGACTGATTACAGACTTAGAAATATTTCAGCATCTCTAAAACATCACTATTTCTAGCAAGTTGAGAGCAAGCAAATCACACCTAAACATGCATTTCTAAGGCAACCAAAAATACCAGGGGCTAGACTAAACATCAAAGATCAACTCTCTAGTTGAAAACTTGATCAAACGAGGCACGGAATAAATCATACGAAATAGACAAGAGGGCAACATGGAAAAATATCGCGCGAACTAACTTGCTCAAAAGCTAAAACTAAATGCACAGAAAAATCCCATGCGAGGTGAGGGCATGGATTTTTCTACCCCGAAAACATATAAAATATGTGGGGTTGCAACACAAAAATATTACCACACGTAAATGCGAGATAATAACCTATACACGGAAAAATAAACTAGCGGCAATCCCTACACGCAAAAATACCAACGTCTAATCTAAAATACATGGAAAAGTGGTTCCTAAAACATGGACATTTCTACTACGGCATTCGAGCAATCCGGACTCGCACGAAAAATAAATACGGGACGAAAACAATATAGACAGCACACGTTTCTAGGCACGTGGCACGCTAAACAACGTCAAACAAATATGCAAGTTTTATAATCGGATTCTACACGCAAAACTACACCAAAACCATATGCTACATGTCCCGATCCGACTAACGGTTTAAAAGATACGGTCGTTTTATTATACGTCTATTCTCTGGAATATATCTAATTCGAAAAACACCTAAATACTTAACGGGCCGGACAGGGGCGCAAAACAAATAAGGTGTGTAGGGGGGTGAGGGATAGCTCGCCTTGGGGGGGGCTCGGGCCGGTTGGAGGGAAGGTCACAGCTGGGCCGGCCTCGACCGAACGGGGGAGGAGGCCACCTCCAGCTGGGCCTTACCGGGTAGATCGGCCCACCGGCCAGAGCGACTCGGGCCCAGGCGGAAGGCGAGGAGGCCCACGCGGCGAGGGGGATCCACGCGGGCGCTCGCTCGATCGAGCGGCTCGTACCTCGAACAAGAGGAGTTAGCGGCGGCGGCAGGGATAACGGCGAGGTGACTGACGGTGAGGCAAGGGCGAACACCGGTGTGGGGCGGCGGGATCCGGCTACTGCAGGGCGGCGGGGTCGCGGGGAGGAGAGATCTCGCGCGGGCGGAGGTCGGGTCGCCGGATCCGGCCGATCTCAAGGCGTCGCGGGGCTCCGGTGGGCTACAGCTGGGGCTGCGGTGGTCGTTGCTCCGGCGAGGGCTGGTGGGTTCCGGCGACGACGCAGTACGGGAGGAGGAGAAGGAATCGGGCGCGGGAGCACGGCGCCATGGACTTTCGAGGGAGGAGCTCGGCTTGCGCAGAACAGGGCGGCGACGACGGCGGTTCGGGCCCGGGCGGGCCTGCGATGGGCTCCGCGGGCCCGCGCTGGCTGGCAGAGAAGAGAGAGAGAGAGTGGGGGGCTAGGGTTTGGTGCGGATTTCGAGGAGAGATGGAGAGAGGTTGTCTAAATTATGCACGGGGACTATATATAGACAAATGGGGGCTAGGTTAACCGGAATTCCGTTCCGGATCCAAACGTGCGGTCGGATTCGGACGATTCCGCACGCGGGAACGGGTAAGTGGCCGTGTTGTGTAGATATCTGGAGACGAGAGGGAAAACGGGCGGCGCGGCAACGAGTTTTAAAACACTGACAAATGTCCGACAAATAACCGAAGACGGTGCCGCTACGGTCGACCGTTCGGGTACCAGACGGACTCCGATCGCGACGAAATTCGACAGGCATCCTACCTATAACTAATTACGACCGCATGCCAAGTTTCCCCCCGATCAGAGAAAGTTTTCAACACACTTTTAAAACAGGGTTTTGACGATGCCGCGGGAGCGTGCGTGTGCGGTCGGTCTCAGAATGGACAACGATGTGAACCGGCAACTAACAACGGATGCAAGTTTGGAAAACTGGCGGCAACGGAGATGTCGATGCAATGCAGATGATGCGATGATGATGCGACAAAATAAAAAAGACACACGACGAAAACAGAATAGAAGGGGAATCTTCTGGAACGTCGGCATCGGGCTGTCACAACTCTCCTATACTACAAGAGGATCTCGCCCCGAGATCCAAGAATGAAAAGGGGGAGAGGATGAGAAAGAACAAGAGGTAAAAATTAATCGCTTCTTTGACAAACGGGTGAAAACAATGATCCTTGAAGGTTGCAAAGCGATGAGGAGTGATATGAGAAACAAGGAAGAATTCACGGAAAATTTCGGCAGCACTTCGGCAGGAAAATGGGACAAAAAAATCGATAAGATGGAAGAATTAGACAATATTCATAACAAACAACTAAATCAAACAAGGGAACACCATGATCTTGGTAGAACAACATAATAGACCCAAAAGAGCAACATCATAATGCCTCCGGAACAAAAGAATAGGAACTAGCTCATACGGAAGAAGAGAATGAAGAAAGAATCACAACTATATCACAAATAAACTTGACAAGCACCCTTGTGAGAAGAATTGAATGGAGTTGTTGGAAAACAACAACGAAAAGAACAAGATAGTAGTGGGCTTATGGAAACCCTTTCAAACTAATGAAGTGACAACCAGCCACTAAAAGAAAGAAGGATTGATTGCGAGAAACAAGATATGAACAATTCCTTATACCAAGATGATACATTGAGAACTTGGATTAATGACGAGCACCATGATAGCAACAATCCATAGGAAAAGCTTTAGGTGAAATCCAAACCAAGATAGCTCAATGAAGAAATCATGGGTTGAAAATAACTCATGATCATAGAATTGGTGGGTTTAATTATCTCATTCTTGAAAGGAAATCTCTTCGAGGCTCCTACACTAACAAGAATGCTATAATACCACCTCAAAGGATAAAGGAAGAACAATTGCACATATAAATGCAAGAGAAAGGATACTTGAGGTACTCCAACAGAATCTTGAAGAACACTTGAGAATGAATTCATATCATGAGCCGCTCCGGAAGAAGAATTGAGATCTCTTGCAAGAAGGAAGAACAAGAATAAGAATTATGTTATGCTCGTCCTTCATCAAATTAAAATTGATGACAATCAACGGATTTAGCATACAACTTATTCTTATTGAAGGAAACTTGAAGAGAGAGATATCTAAGCACCACTTGAAGCAAAATTGAAGGAAGCACCGGTCAGAATTCACGATTGAATGGGAACACCAAGAATTAATGGAGATACATGAGAATGAAGAGATCATAATCCACCTAACAGAAAACTTGAACAAGACACCGGAATAAACGAGAGACGAACGAAGAGACAACAGTTGAGAAGAATTGAGGGTGAAGCTGAAAGCTGAGAACGAAGAATCTTCTAAAATGATGGCCTTCGGAGGAATGAGAAATAAAAACAACTCAGACCGGATCGCAAGAAAGGGATACTCATGATTGGGAATAATTCAAGACGATGCCAGAAGGCTGAAACGATGAATCATGAAGAGAATGGACCAAGATTGAGAAAAACACTCCTTCGGTCTTGAAGCTGAGAATGACGAGGAGAACAACACCAAGAATAACTGAGACACTCCGGAATTAAGAAGAATGCAAGATTGAGCCAAATATGAGAATTAATTCAAATTGAACTTGAAGAAGGAATATGACTGATGAAATTCATACTTACGTCATAGTTGAAAAGATTTAGAGATCTCCGGAAAGATTACGAAGCTATATAAGATCCTGGGAAAAACCTGTGGGTTATGGGCCCACTCGAAGAAACCACCGTTCAAAAGATTGCTTAGAAAGAGAGATGTTGCACTGGTACAATGGAAACTAGATGAGGTTGAGCACCTTGAAATAATTAAAAGAATTGAAAACATGACAGTGCCGAGATATCTTCAACACTCCAGATAGAAAAAAGAGGAATGAATAGCAAGATAGGCTCAAAAGAATTTCCAACACAGGAAAGAATTTAAAGGATGACAAGGATATGATGAACACGGATAACTGCATTGAATTCACCGGAAACGATAACAAGACTGAATAAAGATGAACACGAAGCTCCTGAGAATCTTCACAATGAAACACCGGATAGGACACGGAAGAAAAGATATCGGAAGCACAAGAAAGAAAACTCTTGGATAAAAAACTAATCAGTGAAGAAAAGGGTGGGAGGGCGGGGAAAAACAAAGAGAATTTGGGACAAATGAGATGAACTCCGGAATAAAATGAGAGAATGATCTTGCAAAAATTGGAGAGGATTGAATCCACTTGGAGAGGAACACACCGGTTGGAAAAGAATTAACATGACGACTCTGGTTAACCAGAATTGACAAGACCACTGATTGAGCAAAACAATTAGCACTCTCATATGAATATGAGAACACTGCTTAGAAAAGATCTAAAATCACCACTTGACATCAAAGCAACACGAATTACCATATTCAACAAAACAAAGGATGAGGCTTACGAAACAAGCCGGAACAAACTCATGAGAAAGATTTACGTTCGATATTTTCGTGGACAGGATTGCACGGGCTCGATCCTTATAGTAGCCATCAAGTGCAAGGCAATGCACCCGACGTACGAAGCGTCCCCGAGTCGTAGCAAGCTACAAGGACTCTTTAAGACACAACGAGAGCCAATGTAAGTCGACCGTCAACAAACGAATCCACTAGATGTCGAACCCCAACCTAACATCATGTATTTGTTGGAAGATTTTCCTATAAGCAACTACTAGAATTCCCACCTATGAATTCCCGAAATATCTGGTCATGCAATCTGGTACACGGATACAAGGAGTAATAATCACACAACTCCTATACTAACCCGTCACCTCTATCACACGCGTCAACACACGACCAGAAATCGGACCTTCATCCACAACAGACCCTCGTGATCACAACGATACAAAGTATGGCAGTACTCCCGAACAATCTGCACCAGTACTAGGGACATCGGGGTTATCTCGCCACTACTAGTATTGAAGCAATTACGAACATCCTTCGTTCTGAGATACTAAGAAATCTGAATGATAACGATGTGCTCGAGAATCCCCTGGAGCTCAACTCCCCGGAAGAAAATCAAGTCAGACAGGAGGCACCAAGACAGAACTCCGTCACATCGGCATCATATAGATTCCAAAATATCCGCGTGATCCTAAAAAAATTGAGTGAGAAGAGGAGTAGAATTAAATATTACGTCAAGATTCCTCACGAGAGCATAGAAGAGGAGAAAAAAGAATCCTACTCTCTGATATATAACTAGACTCAAAGCATTTTTTCACTAGACTCGACTCGCCCAAGTTCGATCAATCAAGGGGGCTCCTAGGTCGGTACTGCTCTGATACCAACTTGTCACGCCCAAGATGCGACCCTATCCTCAATTTGGCACGAGGGCCTCGTCCGGGATAGAAGCGCATCTCGTCGTGTTGCAAGAATGGATATGATTACGAGTACATGTACTGAAAAGATGAGAGATATATATAGAATTGGCTTACACTCGCCACAAGCTACATCAGAGTCACAGCAGTACAATACATAATCATCATGAAGAAGAGCAGGGTCCGACTACGGACGAAATCAAACGAGAAAAGAAGAACGACGTCCATCCTTGCTATCCCAGGTTGTCGGCCTAGAACCCATCCTAGATTGATGATGAAGAAGAAGAAGAAGCAACTCCAAATGAACAATCAACGCGCTCGCGTCAAGTAACCTTTACCTGTACCTGCAACTAGTGTTGTAGTAATCTGTGAGCCACAGGGGACTCAGCAATCTCATTTCCAAAGGTATCAAGACTTGCAAAGCTTAATGGGTGAGACATGGTTAAGTGGCGAGGTTGCAGCAGCGGCTAAGCATATATTTGGTGGCTAAACTTACGAGTACAAGAAATAAGAGGGGGAAGATCTACGCATAGCGGACGTGACTACTGATGATCAAATGAATGATCCTGAACACCTACCTACGTCAGACATAACCCCACCGTCTACTCGATCGGAGAAGGAACTCACGAAAGAGACCGTCATGGTTACGCACACAGTTGGCATATTTTAATTAAGTTAACTTCAAGTTATCTAGAACCAGTGTTAAACAGAGTTTCCAAATTGCCACATAACCGCGGGCACGGCTTTCCGAAAGATTTAACCCTGCAGGGGTGCTCCAACTAGTCCATCACAAATTACCACAAGCCGCATAGAAATCCTCAATCACGAAGCTCGCGATCTCGTCGGATTCCCTAGAGGAAAAACCTCAACTCTGAGATTACCCAAAGCATCACCGGAATCCCGATGCACAAGATATTTCGTCAAAGGTAAAACTAATCCAGCAAGGCCGCCCGGCGTGTCGACGATCCCGATAGGAGCCGCGTATCTCGTTCTCAGGACACGACGGATGAGCGACGCGTACGGTGGCCTGATAGAAATCACCCAAGTTGCCTTGGGTTGGCCCCGAACAATGCTCTGTTTTGGACCAGCGCCATCAGCACTGGTCCTCCCTGTATTATGTAGAATTATTCCTCGGGTAGCGCTAACTCCCTATGCATTTCAATTTAACAGAATTATTATGTTGGGAAAATGTAGTTCCAATGTTGGGCCTTGCCAGACCAGCTTTAATCTAAAACAAATTATCAACGGGGTCCCCATAACAACCCCGATCGTGTTAGGAGCGCTCAATTATGGAACATAACACCGGTAGCCGAAACTAAGGGGGCAAAGGTGGAACAAAACACCAGGCTAGAAAGGCCAAGCCTTCCACCTTTTACAAGTATATAGGTGCATTAAATTAAATAACATTAATATGGTGATATAACAAGGAACCCATGTTTTCACATGGAAGCAACTGCACCTGCAACTAGCAACGCTAACACACGGTTAAGCAAGCGGTAACATAGCCAATCAGTGGTTTGCTAGGTCGAACAGATTGAAGGTTTTCATGGCATTGTTGAGAGGCTGATATTTAACAAGTGGTAGGCAACGAGACATAATTGATACAAGCGATAAAACTAGCATGGCAATGATAGTAATGATATCTGGGGAAATGGTCATCTTGCCTGAGAACCCGCTTGGAAGAAGAATGCCTCCGTGAAGCAGACGAACCGACGTAGTCGAACGGGTCCTCACAATCCGGCACGCTGCGGAACTCTATCGAGTCAAAGCAACCCGGAAACACAAATCAACACACAGAATTCCCCACACGATGCACAACACATATGATGCATGAGCAGCTGAATACATGCAAGTCACGGCATGACAATTCACACAATCAAACACTACACATTAAGTGAAGTTCAATATGCAACGAGTTGCATATTGACGAAACTCCACGTTTATTTATTTAGTTCTATCCCGATTATATACACGGCAATATTAAATGTGGTTAAACATGGCAAGAGGTGAAGCGTAGTTAAACTACCTATCTAGGCATTTTAAATGAGGTCGCCAATGACATATAGCACCTCCGAGACGACCTCACATGTTAATTTACAATTCTGTCCAGATCTGAACAAACACATTTAATTAGTTGTTAAACAGCAAAACAAATAGGTTCACATGATTCTACGCATCGTTACAAGCAATTTACACATAGAGATCATCTCCAACGGAGCTACGGATCAAAAGATACACGCCCCGCAAGATATGATGGCATGAATGCAATATGTGTGCAACGATGGTCAAGAGCACTTCAAAACATACAACCAGCAAGAGAAAATGAAACTACACGAGATTCTAAGCAAGTTTCATATAGGAGACGATCAAATCGGAGCTACGGTTCAACAACTACGAGCAAAACAAGAAATCACTACAATCTGCCAAAATCAGCCACATAGCATTTTCTACACCCCACAACTACGAGCTACACAACTCAAATATAATCAACCAAGGCATGACACGAAAGAGGGAAAGAAACACTACAACAAACAACTAACAACAACTAGCATGGCATCATGGATACCTAGGGAAAGAAGTCACAAAATGGCATCACACACACTATTTTCAGACTTAGTGAAAATAACACTTCATGAAAGTGCAGTTTTCGATCTAAAGCCATATTGACAGCAGCAACACCATAAGCTATAGGACTCCAAATGGCATGAAAATACACAGCATTCTAGAGAATCACAAGGTCTACAACTAACTCCATTGGACCAACCTCAAAAGAGCTACAGATCACAAGATATAAGCAAGACAAGACAACAAGAAAATATGACTGATTACAGACTTAGAAATATTTCAGCATCTCTAAAACATCACTATTTCTAGCAAGTTGAGAGCAAGCAAATCACACCTAAACATGCATTTCTAAGGCAACCAAAAATACCAGGGGCTAGACTAAACATCAAAGATCAACTCTCTAGTTGAAAACTTGATCAAACGAGGCACGGAATAAATCATACGAAATAGACAAGAGGGCAACATGGAAAAATATCGCGCGAACTAACTTGCTCAAAAGCTAAAACTAAATGCACAGAAAAATCCCATGCGAGGTGAGGGCATGGATTTTTCTACCCCGAAAACATATAAAATATGTGGGGTTGCAACACAAAAATATTACCACACGTAAATGCGAGATAATAACCTATACACGGAAAAATAAACTAGCGGCAATCCCTACACGCAAAAATACCAACGTCTAATCTAAAATACATGGAAAAGTGGTTCCTAAAACATGGACATTTCTACTACGGCATTCGAGCAATCCGGACTCGCACGAAAAATAAATACGGGACGAAAACAATATAGACAGCACACGTTTCTAGGCACGTGGCACGCTAAACAACGTCAAACAAATATGCAAGTTTTATAATCGGATTCTACACGCAAAACTACACCAAAACCATATGCTACATGTCCCGATCCGACTAACGGTTTAAAAGATACGGTCGTTTTATTATACGTCTATTCTCTGGAATATATCTAATTCGAAAAACACCTAAATACTTAACGGGCCGGACAGGGGCGCAAAACAAATAAGGTGTGTAGGGGGGTGAGGGATAGCTCGCCTTGGGGGGGGCTCGGGCCGGTTGGAGGGAAGGTCACAGCTGGGCCGGCCTCGACCGAACGGGGGAGGAGGCCACCTCCAGCTGGGCCTTACCGGGTAGATCGGCCCACCGGCCAGAGCGACTCGGGCCCAGGCGGAAGGCGAGGAGGCCCACGCGGCGAGGGGGATCCACGCGGGCGCTCGCTCGATCGAGCGGCTCGTACCTCGAACAAGAGGAGTTAGCGGCGGCGGCAGGGATAACGGCGAGGTGACTGACGGTGAGGCAAGGGCGAACACCGGTGTGGGGCGGCGGGATCCGGCTACTGCAGGGCGGCGGGGTCGCGGGGAGGCGAGATCTCGCGCGGGCGGAGGTCGGGTCGCCGGATCCGGCCGATCTCAAGGCGTCGCGGGGCTCCGGTGGGCTACAGCTGGGGCTGCGGTGGTCGTTGCTCCGGCGAGGGCTGGTGGGTTCCGGCGACGACGCAGTACGGGAGGAGGAGAAGGAATCGGGCGCGGGAGCACGGCGCCATGGACTTTCGAGGGAGGAGCTCGGCTTGCGCAGAACAGGGCGGCGACGACGGCGGTTCGGGCCCGGGCGGGCCTGCGATGGGCTCCGCGGGCCCACGCTGGCTGGCAGAGAAGAGAGAGAGAGAGTGGGGGGCTAGGGTTTGGTGCGGATTTCGAGGAGAGATGGAGAGAGGTTGTCTAAATTATGCACGGGGACTATATATAGACAAATGGGGGCTAGGTTAACCGGAATTCCGTTCCGGATCCAAACGTGCGGTCGGATTCGGACGATTCCGCACGCGGGAACGGGTAAGTGGCCGTGTTGTGTAGATATCTGGAGACGAGAGGGAAAACGGGCGGCGCGGCAACGAGTTTTAAAACACTGACAAATGTCCGACAAATAACCGAAGACGGTGCCGCTACGGTCGACCGTTCGGGTACCAGACGGACTCCGATCGCGATGAAATTCGACAGGCATCCTACCTATAACTAATTACGACCGCATGCCAAGTTTCCCCCCGATCAGAGAAAGTTTTCAACACACTTTTAAAACAGGGTTTTGACGATGTCGCGGGCGCGTGCGTGTGCGGTCGGGCTCAGAACGGACAACGATGTGAACCGGCAACTAACAACGGATGCAAGTTTGGAAAACTGGCGGCAACGGAGATGTCGATGCAATGCAGATGATGCGATGATGATGCGACAAAATAAAAAAGACACACGACGAAAACAGAATAGAAGGGGAATCTTCTGGAACGTCGGCATCGGGCTGTCACAACTCTCCTATACTACAAGAGGATCTCGCCCCGAGATCCAAGAATGAAAAGGGGGAGAGGATGAGAAAGAACAAGAGGTAAAAATTAATCGCTTCTTTGACAAACGGGTGAAAACAATGATCCTTGAAGGTTGCAAAGCGATGAGGAGTGATATGAGAAACAAGGAAGAATTCACGGAAAATTTCGGCAGCACTTCGGCAGGAAAATGGGACAAAAAAATCGATAAGATGGAAGAATTAGACAATATTCATAACAAACAACTAAATCAAACAAGGGAACACCATGATCTTGGTAGAACAACATAATAGACCCAAAAGAGCAACATCATAATGCCTCCGGAACAAAAGAATAGGAACTAGCTCATACGGAAGAAGAGAATGAAGAAAGAATCACAACTATATCACAAATAAACTTGACAAGCACCCTTGTGAGAAGAATTGAATGGAGTTGTTGGAAAACAACAACGAAAAGAACAAGATAGTAGTGCTTATGGAAACCCTTTCAAACTAATGAAGTGACAACCAGCCACTAAAAGAAAGAAGGATTGATTGCGAGAAACAAGATATGAACAATTCCTTATACCAAGATGATACATTGAGAACTTGGATTAATGACGAGCACCATGATAGCAACAATCCATAGGAAAAGCTTTAGGTGAAATCCAAACCAAGATAGCTCAATGAAGAAATCATGGGTTGAAAATAACTCATGATCATAGAATTGGTGGGTTTAATTATCTCATTCTTGAAAGGAAATCTCTTCGAGGCTCCTACACTAACAAGAATGCTATAATACCACCTCAAAGGATAAAGGAAGAACAATTGCACATATAAATGCAAGAGAAAGGATACTTGAGGTACTCCAACAGAATCTTGAAGAACACTTGAGAATGAATTCATATCATGAGCCGCTCCGGAAGAAGAATTGAGATCTCTTGCAAGAAGGAAGAACAAGAATAAGAATTATGTTATGCTCGTCCTTCATCAAATTAAAATTGATGACAATCAACGGATTTAGCATACAACTTATTCTTCTTGAAGGAAACTTGAAGAGAGAGATATCTAAGCACCACTTGAAGCAAAATTGAAGGAAGCATCGGTAAGAATTCACGATTGAATGGGAACACCAAGAATTAATGGAGATACATGAGAATGAAGAGATCATAATCCACCTAACAGAAAACTTGAACAAGACACCAGAATAAACGAGAGACGAACGAAGAGACAACAATTGAGAAGAATTGAGGGTGAAGCTGAAAGCTGAGAACGAAGAATCTTCTAAAATGATGGCCTTCGGAGGAATGAGAAATAAAAACAACTCAGAAATGCACCGGATCGCAAGAAAGGGATACTCATGATTGGGAATAATTCAAGACGATGCCAGAAGGCTGAAATGATGAATCATGAAGAGAATGGACCAAGATTGAGAAAAACACTCCTTCGGTCTTGAAGCTGAGAATGACGAGGAGAACAACACCAAGAATAACTGAGACACTCCGGAATAAAGAAGAATGCAAGATTGAGCCAAATATGAGAATTAATTCAAATTGAACTTGAAGAAGGAATATGACTGATGAAATTCATACTTACGTCATAGTTGAAAAGATTTAGAGATCTCCGGAAAGATTACGAAGCTATATAAGATCCTGGGAAAAACCTGTGGGTTATGGGCCCACTCGAAGAAACCACCGTTCAAAAGATTGCTTAGAAAGAGAGATGTTGCACCGGTACAATGGAAACTAGATGAGGTTGAGCACCTTGAAATAATTAAAAGAATTGAAAACACGACAGTGCCGAGATATCTTCAACACTCCAGATAGAAAAAAGAGGAATGAATAGCAAGATAGGCTCAAAAGAATTTCCAACACATGAAAGAATTTAAAGGATGACAAGGATATGATGAACACGGATAACTGCATTGAATTCACCGTAAACGATAACAAGACTGAATAAAGATGAACACGAAGCTCCTGAGAATCTTCACAATGAAACACCGGATAGGACACGGAAGAAAAGATATCGGAAGCACAAGAAAGAAAACTCTTGGATAAAAAATTAATCAGTGAAGAAAAGGGTGGGAGGGCGGGGAAAAACAAAGAGAATTTGGGACAGATGAGATGAACTCCGGAATAAAATGAGAGAATGATCTTGCAAAAATTGGAGAGGATTGAATCCACTTGGAGAGGAACACACCGGTTGGAAAAGAATTAACATGACGACTCTGGTTAACCAGAATTGACAAGACCACTGATTGAGCAAAAGAATTAGCACTCTCATATGAATATGAGAACACTGCTTAGAAAAGATCTAAAATCACCACTTGACATCGAATCAACACGAATTACCATATTCAACAAAACAAAGGATGAGGCTTACGAAACAAGCCGGAACAAACTCATGAGAAAGATTTACGTTCGATATTTTCGTGGACAGGATTGCACGGGCTCGATCCTTACAGTAGCCATCAAGTGCAAGGCAATGCACCCGACATACGAAGCGTCCCCGAGTCGTAGCAAGCTACAAGGACTCTTTAAGACACAACGAGAGCCAATGTAAGTCGACCGTCAACAAACGAATCCACTAGATGTCGAACCCCAACCTAACATCATGTATTTGTTGGAAGATTTTCCTATAAGCAACTACTAGAATTCCCACCTATGAATTCCCGAAATATCTGGTCATGCAATCTGGTACACGGATACAAGGAGTAATAATCACTCAACTCCTATACTAACCGTCACCTGTATCACACGCGTCAACACACGACCAGAAATCGGACCTTCATCCACAACAGACCCTCGTGATCACAACGATACAAAGTATGGCAGTACTCCCGAACAATCTGCACCAGTACTAGGGACATCGGGGTTATCTCGCCACTACTAGTATTGAAGCAATTACGAACATCCTTCGTTCTGAGATACTAAGAAATCTGAATGATAACGATGTGCTCGAGAATCCCCTGGAGCTCAACTGCCCGGAAGAAAATCAAGTCAGACAGGAGGCACCAAGACAGAACTCCGTCACATCGGCATCATATAGATTCCAAAAATATCCGCGTGATCCTAAAAAAATTGAGTGAGAAGAGGAGTAGAATTAAATATTACGTCAAGATTCCTCAAGAGAGCATAGAAGAGGAGAAAAAAGAATCCTACTCTCTGATATATAACTAGACTCAAAGCATTTTTTCACTAGACTCGACTCGCCCAAGTTCGATCAATCAAGGGGGCTCCTAGGTCGGTACTGCTCTGATACCAACTTGTCACGCCCAAGATGCGACCCTATCCTCAATTTGGCACGAGGGCCTCGTCCGGGATAGAAGCGCATCTCGTCGTGTTGCAAGAATGGATATGATTACGAGTACATGTACAGAAAAGATGAGAGATATATATAGAATTGGCTTACACTCGCCACAGGCTACATCAGAGTCACAGCAGTACAATACATAATCATCATGAAGAAGAGCAGGGTCCGACTACGGACGAAATCAAACGAGAAAAGAAGAACGACGTCCATCCTTGCTATCCCAGGTTGTCGGCCTAGAACCCATCCTAGATCGATGATGAAGAAGAAGAAGAAGCAACTCCAAATGAACAATCAACGCGCTCGCGTCAAGTAACCTTTACCTGTACCTGCAACTAGTGTTGTAGTAATCTGTGAGCCACAGGGGACTCAGCAATCTCATTTCCAAAGGTATCAAGACTTGCAAAGCTTAATGGGTGAGACATGGTTAAGTGGCGAGGTTGCAGCAGCGGCTAAGCATATATTTGGTGGCTAAACTTACGAGTACAAGAAATAAGAGGGGGAAGATCTACGCATAGCGGACGTGACTACTGATGATCAAATGAATGATCCTGAACACCTACCTACGTCAGACATAACCCCACCGTCTACTCGATCGGAGAAGGAACTCATGAAAGAGACCGTCATGGTTACGCACACAGTTGGCATATTTTAATTAAGTTAACTTCAAGTTATCTAGAACCAGTGTTAAACAGAGTTTCCAAGTTGCCACATAACCGCGGGCATGGCTTTCCGAAAGATTTAACCCTGCAGGGGTGCTCCAACTAGTCCATCACAAATTACCACAAGCCGCATAGAAATCCTCAATCACGAAGCTCGCGATCTCGTCGGATTCCCTAGAGGAAAAACCTCAACTCTGAGATTACCCAAAGCATCAGCGAAATCCCGATGCACAAGATATTTCGTCAAAGGTAAAACTAATCCAGCAAGGCCGCCCGGCGTGTCGACGATCCCGATAGGAGCCGCGTATCTCGTTCTCAGGACACGACGGATGAGTGACGCGTACGGTGGCCTAATAGAAATCACCCAAGTTGCCTTGGGTTGGCCCCGAACAGTGCTCTGTTTTGGACCAGCACCATCAGCACTGGTCCTCCCTGTATTATGTAGAATTACTCCTCGGGTAGCGCTAACTCCCTATGCATTTCAATTTAACAGAATTATTATGTTGGGAAAATGCAGTTCCAATGTTGGGCCTTGCCAGACCAGCTTTAATCTAAAACAAATTATCAACGGGGTCCCCATAACAACCCCGATCGTGTTAGGAGCGCTCAATTATGGAACATAACACCGGTAGCCGAAACTAAGGGGGCAAAGGTGGAACAAAACACCAGGCTAGAAAGGCCAAGCCTTCCCCCTTTTACAAGTATATAGGTGCATTAAATTAAATAACATTAATATGGTGATATAACAAGGAACCCATGTTTTCACATGGAAGCAACTGCACCTGCAACTAGCAACGCTAACACACGGTTAAGCAAGCGGTAACATAGCCAATCAGTGGTTTGCTAGGTCGAACAGATTGAAGGTTTTCATGGCATTGTTGAGAGGCTGATATTTAACAAGTGGTAGGCAACGAGACATAATTGATACAAGCAATAAAACTAGCATGGCAATGATAGTAATGGTATCTTGGGAAATGGTCATCTTGCCTGAGATCCCGCTTGGAAGAAGAATGCCTCCGTGAAGCAGACGAACCGACGTAGTCGAACGGGTCCTCACAATCCGGCACGCTGCGGAACTCTATCGAGTCAAAGCAACCCGGAAACACAAATCAACACACAGAATTCACCACACGATGCACAACACATATGATGCATGAGCAGCTGAATACATGCAATTCACGGCATGACAATTCACACAATCAAACACTACACATTAAGTGAAGTTCAATATGCAACGAGTTGCATATTGACGAAACTCCACGTTTATTTATTTAGTTCTATCCCGATTATATACACGGCAATATTAAATGTGGTTAAACATGGCAAGAGGTGAAGCGTAATTAAACTACCTATCTAGGCATTTTAAATGAGGGCGGAAATGACATATAGCACCTCCGAGACGACCTCACATGTTAATTTACAATTCTGTCCAGATCTGAACAAACACATTTAATTAGTTGTTAAACAGCAAAACAAATAGGTTCACGTGATTCTACGCGTCTTTACAAGCAATTTACACATAGAGATCATCTCCAACGGAGCT
The DNA here is from genome assembly GCF_904849725.1 of Hordeum vulgare subsp. vulgare. Classification (NCBI taxonomy): domain Eukaryota; kingdom Viridiplantae; phylum Streptophyta; class Magnoliopsida; order Poales; family Poaceae; genus Hordeum; species Hordeum vulgare. Next base: position 350,144,373 of record NC_058519.1, on the reverse strand, counting down.
ACGGATCATAAGATACACGCACCGCAAGATATGATGGCATGAATGCAATATGTGTGCAATGACGGTCAAGAGCACTTCGAAACATACAACCAGCAAGAGAAAATGAAACTACACGATATTCTAAGCAAGTTTCATATAGGACACGATCAAATCAGAGCTACGGTTCAACAACTACGAGCAAAACAAAAAATCACTACAATCTGTCAAAATCATCCACAAAGCATTTTCTACACCCCACAACTACGAGCTACACAACTCAAATATAATCAACCAAGGAATGACACGAAAGAGGGCAAGAAACACTACAACAAACAACTAACAACAACTATCATGGCATCACGGATCACTAGGGAAAGAAGTCACAAAATGGCATCCCACACACTATTTTCACACTTAGTAAAAATAACACTTCATGAAAGTGCAGTTTTCGATCTGAAGCCATATTGACAGCAGCAAAACCATAAGCTAGAGGACTCCAAATGGCATGAAAACTCATAGCATGCTAGAGAATCACAAGGTCTACAACTAACTCCATTGGACCAACCTCAAAAGAGCTATAGATCACAAGATAAAAGCAAGACAAGACAACAAGAAAATATAACAGATTCCAGACTTAGAAATATTTCAGCATCTCTAAAACATCACTATTTCTAGCAACTTGGGAGCAAGCAAATCACACCTAAACATGCATTTCTATTGCAACCAAAAATACCAGGGGCTAGACTAAACATCGAAGATCAACTCTCTAGTTGAAAACTTGATCAAACGAGGCACGGAATAAATCCTACGAAATAGACAAGAGGGCAACATGGCAAAATATCGCGCGAACTAACTTGCTCAAAAGCTAAAACTAAATGCACAGAAAAACCCCGAAAACATATAAAATATGTGGGGTTGCAACACAAAAATATTACCACACGTAAATGCGAGATAATAACCTATACACAGAAAAATAAACTAGCGGCAATCCCTACACGCAAAAATACCAACGTCTACTCTAAAATACATGGAAAAGTGGTTCCTAAAACATGGACATTTCTACTACGGCATTCGAGCAATCCGGACTCGCACGAAAAATAAATACGGGACGAAAACAATATAGACAGCACACGTTTCTAGGCACGTGGCACGCTAAACGACGTCAAACAAATATGCAAGTTTTATAATTGGATTCTACATGCAAAACTACACCAAAACCATATGCTACATGTCGCGATCCGACTAACGGTTTAAAAGATACGGTCGTTTTATTATACGTCTATTCTCTGGAATATATCTAATTCGAAAAACACCTAAATACTTAACGGGCCGGACAGGGGCGCAAAACAAATAAGGTGTGCAGGGGGGCGAGGGATAGCTCACCTTGGGGGGGCTCGGGCCGGTTGGAGGGAAGGTCGCAGCTGGGCCGGCCTCGACCGAACGGGGGAGGAGGCCACCTCCACCTGTGCCTTACCGGGCAGATCGGCCCACCGGCCAGAGCGACTCGGGCCGAGGCGGAAGGCGAGGAGGCCCAGGCGGCGAGGGGGATCCACGCGGGCGCTCGCTCGATCGAGCGGCTCGTCCCTCGAACAGGAGGAGTTGGCGGCGGCGGCAGGGATAACGGCGAGGTGACTGACGGCGAGGCAAGGGCGAACACCGGCGTGGGGCGGCGGGATCCGGCTACTGCAGGGTGGCGGGGTCGCGGGGAGGCGAGATCTGGCGTGGGCGGACGTCGGCTTGCCGGATCCGGCCGATCTCAAGGCGTCGCGGGGCTCCGGTGGGCTACAGCCGGGGCTACGGTGGTCGTTGCTCCGGCGAGGGATGGTGGGTTCCGGCGATGACGCACTACGGGAGGAGGAGCTGGCCACGGGAGGAGGAGAAGGAATCGGGCGCGGGAGCACGGCGCCATGGAGGTTCCCAGGAGGAGCTCGGCTTGCGCAAAACAGGGCGGCGGCGGTTCGGGCCCGAGCGGGACTGCGATGGGCTCCGCGGGCCCGCGCTGGCTGGCAGAGAAGAGAGAGAGTGGGGGGGGCTAGGGTTTGGTGCGGATTTCGAGGAGAGATGGAGAGAGGCTGTCTAAATTATGCACGGGGACTATATATAGACAAATGGGGGGCTAGGTTAACCGGATTTCCATTCCGGATCCAACCGTGCGGTCGGATTCGGAGGATTCCGCACGCGGGAACGGGTAAGTGACCGTGTTGTGTAGATATCTGGAGATGAGAGGGAAAACGGGCGGCGCGGCAACGAGTTTTAAAACACCGACAAACGTCCGACGAATAACTGAAGACGGTGCCGCTACGGTCCATCGTTCGGGTACCAGACAGACTCCGATCGCGACGAAATTCGACAAGCGGCCTACCTATAACTAATTACGACCGCATGCCAAGTTTCACCCTGATTAGAGAAAGTTTTCAACACACTTTTAAAACAGGGTTTTGACGATGTCGCGGGCGCGTGCGTGTGCGGTCGGGCTCAGAACGGACAACGATGTGAACCGGCAACTAACAACGGATGCAAGTTTGGAAAACTGGCGGCAACGGAGATGTCGATGCAATGCAGATGATGCGATGATGATGCGACAAAATAAAATAGACACACGACGAAAACAGAATAGAAGGGGAATCTTCTGGAACGTCGGCATCGGGCTGTCACAACTCTCCTACACTACAAAAGGATCTAGCCCCGAGATCCAAGAATGAAAAGGGGGAGAGGATGGGAAAGAACAAGAGGTAAAAATTAATCGCTTCTTTGACAAACGAGTGAAAACAATGATCCTTGACGGTTGCAAAGCGATAAGGTGTGATATGAGAAACAAGCAAGAATTCACGGAAAAATTCGGCAGCACTTCGGTAGGAAAATGGGACAAAAAATTCGATAACATGGAAGAATTAGACAATATTCATAACAAACAACTAAATAGAACAAGGGAACACCATGATCTTGGTAGAACAACATAATAGACCCAAAAGAGCAACATCACAATGCCTCCGGAACAAAAGAATAGGAACTAGCTCATACGGAAGAAGAGAATGAAGAAAGAATCACAACTATATCACAAATTAACTTGACAAGCACCCTTGTGAGAAGAATTGAATGGAGTTGTTGGAAAACAACAACGAAAAGAACAAGATAGTAGTGGGCTTATGGAAACCCTTTCAAACTAATGAAGTGACAACCAGCCACTAAAAGAAAGAAGGATTGATTGCGAGAAACAAGATATGAACAATTCCTTATACCAAGATGATACATTGAGAACTTGGATTAATGACGAGCACCATGATAGCAACAATCCATAGGAAAAGCTTTAGGTGAAATCCAAACCAAGATAGCTCAATGAAGAAATCATGGGTTGAAAATAACTCATGATCATAGAATTGGTGGGTTTAATTATCTCATTCTTGAAAGGAAATCTCTTCGAGGCTCCTATACTAACAAGAATGCTATAATACCACCTCAAAGGATAAAGGAAGAACAATTGCACATATAAATGCAAGAGAAAGGATACTTGAGGTACTCCAACAGAATCTTGAAGAACACTTGAGAATGAATTCATATCATGAGCCGCTCCGGAAGAAGAATTGAGATCTCTTGCAAGAAGGAAGAACAAGAATAAGAATTATGTTATGCTCGTCCTTCATCAAATTAAAATTGATGACAATCAACGGATTTAGCATACAACTTATTCTTCTTGAAGGAAACTTGAAGAGAGAGATATCTAAGCACCACTTGAAGCAAAATTGAAGGAAGCATCGGTAAGAATTCACGATTGAATGGGAACACCAAGAATTAATGGAGATACATGAGAATGAAGAGATCATAATCCACCTAACAGAAAACTTGAACAAGACACCAGAATAAACGAGAGACGAACGAAGAGACAACAATTGAGAAGAATTGAGGGTGAAGCTGAAAGCTGAGAACGAAGAATCTTCTAAAATGATGGCCTTCGGAGGAATGAGAAATAAAAACAACTCAGAAATGCACCGGATCGCAAGAAAGGGATACTCATGATTGGGAATAATTCAAGACGATGCCAGAAGGCTGAAACGATGAATCATGAAGAGAATGGACCAAGATTGAGAAAAACACTCCTTCGGTCTTGAAGCTGAGAATGACGAGGAGAACAACACCAAGAATAACTGAGACACTCCGGAATAAAGAAGAATGCAAGATTGAGCCAAATATGAGAATTAATTCAAATTGAACTTGAAGAAGGAATATGACTGATGAAATTCATACTTACGTCATAGTTGAAAAGATTTAGAGATCTCCGGAAAGATTACGGAGCTATATAAGATCCTGGGAAAAACCTGTGGGTTATGGGCCCACTCGAAGAAACCACCGTTCAAAAGATTGCTTAGAAAGAGAGATGTTGCACCGGTACAATGGAAACTAGATGAGGTTGAGCACCTTGAAATAATTAAAAGAATTGAAAACACGACAGTGCCGAGCTATCTTCAACACTCCAGATAGAAAAAAGAGGAATGAATAGCAAGATAGGCTCAAAAGAATTTCCAACACATGAAAGAATTTAAAGGATGACAAGGATATGATGAACACGGATAACTGCATTGAATTCACCGGAAACGATAACAAGACTGAACAAAGATGAACACGAAGCTCCTGAGAATCTTCACAATGAAACACCGGATAGGACACGAAAGAAAAGATATCGGAAGCACAAGAAAGAAAACTCTTGGATAAAAAACTAATCAGTGAAGAAAAGGGTGGGAGGGCAGGGAAAAACAAAGAGAATTTGGGACAGATGAGATGAACTCCGGAATAAAATGAGAGAATGATCTTGCAAAAATTGGAGAGGATTGAATCCACTTGGAGAGGAACACACCGGTTGGAAAAGAATTAACATGACGACTCTGGTTGACCAGAATTGACAAGACCACTGATTGAGCAAAAGAATTAGCACTCTCATATGAATATGAGAACACTGCTTAGAAAAGATCTAAAATCACCACTTGACATCGAAGCAACACGAATTACCATATTCAACAAAACAAAGGATGAGGCTTACGAAACAAGCCGGAACAAACTCATGAGAAAGATTTACGTTCGATATTTTCGTGGACAGGATCGCACGGGCTCGATCCTTACAGTAGCCATCAAGTGCAAGGCAATGCACGCCACATACGAAGCGTCCCCGAGTCGTAGCAAGCTACAAGGACTCTTTAAGACACAACGAGAGCCAATGTAAGTCGACCGTCAACAAACGAATCCACTAGATGTCGAACCCCAACCTAACATCATGTATTTGTTGGAAGATTTTCCTATAAGCAACTACTAGAATTCCCACCTATGAATTCCCAAAATATCTGGTCATGCAATCTGGTACACGGATACTAGGGTTTGGTGCGGATTTCGAGGAGAGATGGAGAGAGGCTGTCTAAATTATGCACGGGGACTATATATAGACAAATGGGGGGCTAGGTTAATCGAAATTCCGTTCCGGATCCAACCATGCGGTCAGATTCGGACTATTCCGCACGCGGGAACGGGTAAGTGGCTGTGTTGTGTAGATATCCGGAGACGAGAGGGAAAATGGGTGGCGAGGCAACGAGTTTTAAAAGACCGACAAACGTCCGACGAATAACCGAAGACGGTGCCGCTACGGTCGACCGTTCGGGTACCACACGGACACCGATCGCGACGAAATTCGACAGGCGGCCCTACCTACAACTAATCATGACCGCATGCCAAGTTTCACCCCGATCAGAGAAAGTTTTCAACAAACTTTTAAAACAGGGTTTTGATGATGCTGCGGGCGCGTGCGTGTGCGTTGGGGCTCAGAACGGACAACGATGTGAACCCGCAACTAACAACGGATGCAAGTTTTGAAAACTGGCGGCAACGAAGATGCCGATGCAATGCAGATGATGCAATGATGATGCGACAAAAGAAAATAGACACATGACGAAAACAGAATAGAAGGGGAATCTTCTGGAACGTCGGCATCGGGGTGTCACACATACGTGCGCACTCCTCCTCCTCTTCCGCCTGCCTCGCCTCATCACGATGCGCCGCGGGTTGCGGGAATGAGCCGAGCTGAACTAAATTTTTGCCACACACGATTGATATACGAAAGGTTACTCGGAAGCTGAAAGTTTTTGATGTAGTGGACATTGAATACGAACGTTGCACCCTTTTGGTGCTGCTTGTTCGTTTCATCTCCCTCATTTCCTTCAGCTCCCATCGCTGGCCTCTCTCCTCCTTCTCTTGCGCCTGTAAAAGGGTGGTCGCTCCTTTCCAAACGTATCAAAACTTCTTCCTCTCGCCATCGGTTCCAATCTCGTTGCTGCTGTTGTCTTCCTCATCCTGGCTTGCGGCGTGCATCGCGGGTTGGGATAGTAGGCCTCCGAAATTGCACCTCTTCGAGTCCTGTACGGGAGAAGGGTGATAAGGTTTTGGGGGAGCGCTCCGCACGACTACTGACTTCTTCATCACGGATTCCGATGACTACTTCCTCGACAACAACTTCTTCCCCGACGTCGACAACCTCTTCGACGACATGGCTAGCGAGAATAACGACCCCAAGACAATTGCTTCCACCGTTGTTCCGTATGTCTTCGTGTTCTCTCTGTTTAATATCTTACCTCGGTATCTTGCACTACCGTTTCTGGTTCTAGCCTCTTTTCTACATATGTTCTCTTTTAGTTCGTATGTGCACATGCCATTTGTTGTCTCTTCTTTATTTTACATGACTTGGTTCATCTTTATTATGATAGTCATGTTTTATCTACCTTTTATGTTAATAAAATCCTATGGTAAATTGCTCATATTTCCTATTTTTCCAACAATCCAAAAACCTTATTATAGCTAATTTACCCCAAGTGGTTTTGCTGCTTCCATGATACCTCCTATGTTTGAGGGTATCCACTATAGGAGGTGGCGCATGAGAGTCGTCATATGGTTTCAAACCATGTGCTGCTATGACGCCACTCTTGTCAAACCTAAAGGAGATTATGATGCTCAAGAGGAACAAGCTTTTCAGAAAATGGATACCCTATTTAAGGCTGCACTCTTGAGTGTTCTTGATGAGAACATAGTTGATGCTTATGCGTCAATTGATAATGGAAAAGATATGTGGGATGCACTCGAGGCCAAGTTTGGGGTCTCGGATGCTCGCACTGAGTTGTACATCATGGAACAATTCTATGACTACAGGATGACTGAAGAGCGCTCCGTGGTTGAGCAAGCTCATGAGATACAGTCATTTGCTAGAGAAGTAGAGCACTTCAATTGTATGCTATCGGAAAATTTTGTTGTCGGAGGCATCATCACTAAGCTTCCTCCATTGTGGAGGAACTTTTCTACCTTACTAAAGCATAAGAGGCAGGAGTTTTCCGTTCCGGATCTCATTGGTACTCTTGATGTGGAAGAAAAGGCGACAACAAAAGACACATGTGCTCGAGGTATTGAGGGAGGATCTAGTGCCAATTTGGTATAAAATAAAAATTTCGAGCCCCACAAGTTAAAGAACAAGGGAAAGTTTGATGGTAAAGCAAAGTTTGATGGGAATAACAAGGTTGTACAACACACCAACTTCAAGAAGAAGAATGACAAGAAGAGAGGTGTTTGTCATGTGTGCGGAGATCCTGACCATTGGGCTCCTAATTGCCCTAATCGTTATAACAAGCGTCATCTTGGGAAAGGCGGCAACACCGCTAATGTTGTCATTGGTAACACTGACGTGAAGGATGTTGGGTATGGTATATTTCCCACTATTCTTTCAGTATGTCATTCCCCTGATTGGTTGATTGACACGGGTGCTAATGTGTAATGCCCCAAGAGTGTAACTTGCCTTTATTGGAACCTTCTGTATGTGGGTCCACCTTGTCATTGATATGAGAGTTCATGCATGTGTCATTTCATGTGTCACCTTGTCATGTCTCCCTTTGCATGCATGCATCTATCATTCATCCATGCCTATTGTGTTTGTTGCCTTGTGATCTTATGTGATGGTGTGATGACATGTGGTGTGATGTGTTGATGATATGTAATGAAGTGGGTGTTGCTTGTAGTAGGTAGCTATGTGGATTGCAATAGGTTTTATAAAAACTTCTTCCTCTCTTTTATCTCAAGGTCAAGTTTCACTTGTTCCTTCCCTGTTTTAAAAATGTCCATGATTTAGTATATTTTGTGGTGGATGTGAAGTTGTGAACTTGCTGTTTTGAAACTTTGTTTGTGAGGTGCAAATATTCACAAAACAGAGGATCAAATTCTGTTTTGTAAATATTTAGTTGCTACAAAAATCCCTTTTACATTTTATTCAAATAGGTCATAATTTCTTATGACCAGGGATATTTTTGCTTTATTTTTAGCATTATATGTTTAGCTTGTGCATTTATTTTCTTGTGTGGTCTTGGTTTAATTAAGAAACCCCAGCGGGTTTCTTTTACATTACCTGTCGCCAGCGTTGGGCCTCTTTCCCACCCGTGGCCCAACTCTCCCTCTCTGATCCTAGCGACAGCCCAACCGCGCGTCCCTTCTTCCCTCTCCTGGCGCCGTAGCACTTGTGCTTGCTTTCCGTCAGAGCTGCAGAGAGAGACCGAGAGAGTTGACGGCGCGTCCCATTCGCGGTCCCCATATAACCTTGGCGTCCTGCCCTTGTGCCTAGGGTTCCGCGTCCCCCTCATCTAGCGTCGCCACTTTCCACTCCATCTCTCCTCCCTTCCCCAAAGGTAAGCTCTGTAGATTAGATAGCAGAGAGCACAGAAGTGTGCCGCCGACGATCCCGCGCGTCGTCGTCTCCGGTGCCGGCCAGCATGTCGGGGGGGTCAGGGTAGGCCCCCGCGTTCCATTCCCGCCATCGGTGAGGCCGGGGAGCGACCACACCGACGGGGAGCTCCTCGTCCACGGCGTGTTCCCGGTGTTCCTCCTTCCCCTACTTCAGTTCTGCAGCAGGCTTCTTCAAATCGGCTCCGGGTCTTCTTCAGTCTTCTTCCTCTTCGATCGGGACCCCCTTTCCACTCCTTCCCCTCCGTGAGCCAGCACCTTCCTCCCTTCCCCCTCTGTAGATGCGTAGAAGTTCTTCGTCGTGCTTCTCTGATCAGAGAAGAAAACGATCGGTTGCAGGTGCTGGTTGTTCTTGTGTGTGTTGAGATCGGCTCGTGGGTGCTCGGGCTTGTGCAGGTAGCAGCGCAATAGTAGGTAGCGTTAGATGATCTTCCTGGCGTAGCAGTAGGAGTAGAGATGCTCGGTGGGTTGTCGCCGCCGGCGTATCTGTGCACGCAAAGCAAGGTGATCTGTGCGTTTGTGTTTTACCTTGTAAAGTCCCTCTGTTCTATCAAGTATCCGTAGCACAGCATAGTGGTTGCAGTGGTTGTGTTGATCTGGCGCGTCATGGGTTCGAGTCCCCGCGGTGCCACCCCCTTTTTAGTTCTCGTTTGGTCACACTAGCGCATAGGATCAGCTTAACCTTCTAGACTTCCCTTATGTGTCAAGTGACTGTTCCATAGCGCAGTGGAATGAGATGCAGGTGGTGACCAGGGGGTCTAGGGTTTGATCCCTACCCCATCCCTTTTATTTTTTGTTGCATTTATTTCTGTTTTTGCATTGTTTGCTTGCATAGATGTATGTGGTGTGCTATATCTCCATGTGGGATATATTTTGTTGCCTCCCAAGCAGCAGGTTGATCATGTCTAGATGCTATATAGCATGTGTGGATATATCATGTGTAGTAGGCATGTGTAGGTTTAAGTACAAGTGTATTGTGAGAGATAGATCGTGTATTATGTGTGTTTTTCACTAGCCTAGTGTGTGCATGTGTCAGAGTGTATGTGTGTGTGTTGCTTATCCTCATGGGGATTATCTTTTGCACTAGCTTGTGCAAGTGGTGTGTGTGTGGGTTCCCCCCCCCCACATACCTTGTGTGTGTGTGTATTTAGTTGATCATGTATTGTTGTGTGTGCATGTGTGAGAGTGTATGTGTGTGTGTTTCACACACATGCCAAGTCATGATGTGCCTTGATAAGCACATGTGCAAGTATATGTGTAGGTGTAGAGATGATGTGGTGAAATCTAGTGTGTGTGTTCTCATTAGCATGTGTAGATGCTTGCTTATGTGGTGCTTGATGTATGTGTGTGTGTGGTGTGCTAAGGCACATGAGCAAGAGGTCTACCCCTCATGTGCACCATTGGATATGTGAGTGTGTGCATATGCATGTGTAGGTGATCAGCTAGTGGAAACACGTGTGATGATGCACTATTCACCTCTATGTGATTCCATGTAGATTTTCCTTTCAAGTTTGTGCCTATTTGTTCTATGAAAATGCCTATGTATTATATATGTTTTTGGGGTAGAATCATCCCAGGAATCCAATGGTGGGTTCAGATTCCACTTTGGAACACTTTCTAGGAATGTCATATTGTTGTTTTGTTCCATGTTTAGAGCTTGGTTCCATGAGATGTGGTGAGCCCAAGAGGTTGATTCCTTGTTGTGGCATAAGAGGGTGACCCCCTCTATAGCATGTTGGTTTTGTTTCATGCTTAGTAGTTCATATGTGCAAGTGGTGCTTAGTCAAAGTAGGCATGTGGCTGAAATTCCAGTTTAGTGCAACTGTGAGAATCTGCTTATATTTTCTTCTCCTCTTGTTGTGCTTGTAGAAGTCCATGTGTTGGGAATCAGCCCTTGATATCAACTGGAAAGTTGTAGCTTTTGTGTTTTTCTAGCTCTCTGTCAATTTTTATTCCATTTGGCTTCCTGTAGATATGGTTTTGGGTGCTGTCAAAATGCTCATGCTTGTAGTACTTTTGAATAGCTACCGCCACAAATATTATTTGGCATATTTGGGTGGTTGTAGGTGCTTTGCATGTAGCCCTCAAACTGCTATGATGTTGTTTATGGCAGATTGTATAGTTTTGGTGTTTTGTTGCTTGTGAGTGCATAATTGGTGGTGTGGTGATATTCCTTGCATACCCCCGTCCATACATGTTTGTTTTGTGGTATGGCAACCTGGGAATACCAGAGGTATGCCATTGGAGTGTGTTGTGATGGATTTGAGACGTAGGACTCTATTTCTTGTTTCGTTGTTTCCGGTTGATCCGTAGCTCCGATCGTAATGTTCTTTATATGTTTTTGCATCGTTTTCGCGTGACGCATCTGATCATGTCATCCTCATGCATGTCAAGATAGCTTAGAGTGCAGTTCTGTCCAGTAGCTTGTATTTTCTTCTCATGCTTGTGCTAGTGACTGGAATAGAGATGCATGTTCATTTCATCTCATGCATCATGTGCGTGTAGCATCTTGTTGTGTTGTTGTTCATTGGATGCTATTTTTATGTTGGGTAGCACCGGGATCGGAGAACGAGTACGTGGATCCGGGAGAGTACGTGCAGGATGAACAAGAGCAGTTCCAAGCTGAGGACATCATAGGCAAGATGATATGACCTTGACTCCATCTCTAGACTTGTTATGCTAGATTCACGTTTCTTTCGTCATATGCTCGCTGCCTGATACGTCTCAAACGTATCTATAATTTTTATTGGTTTCACGCTGTTATCTTGTCAACTTTGGATGTTTTGTTTACCTTTTATATCTTTTTTGGGACTAACTTATTAACTCAGTGCCAAGTGCGAGTTCCTGTTTTTTCTGTGTCTTTGACTCTTTTCAGATCTGATTTTGGAACGGAGTCCAAACGGAATAAAATCCCCAAAATATTTTTTTCCAGAACGGAAGAAGATCGGGAGGCTTGAGGGCCAAGCAAGTGGGCCCACAGGTAGCCCACAAGCCCTGTTGTCGCGGCCAGGGGGGAGGTCGCGGCAACCAAGCTTGTGGCCTCCCTCGCGCCCCCCTGCCCTAGGTCTTTGGCCTATAAATTCCCTAAAAATCCAGAAAAAATCAGGGCGTCCATGAAAACACTTTACCGCCGCCGCAAGCTTCCGTTTCCGCGAGATCTCATCTAGAGACCCTTCCCGGTGCCCTGCCAGAGGGGACTTTGGAGTTGGAGGGCTTCTTCATCAACATCATCGCCCCTCCAATGACTCGTGAGTAGTTCACTTCAGACCTACGGGTCCGTAGTTAGTAGCTAGATGGCTTCTTCTCTCTCTTGGATCTTCAATACAAAGTTCTCCATGATCTTCATGGAGATCTATCCGATGTAATCCTCTTTGGTGGTGTGTTTGTCGAGATTCGATGAATTGTGGATTTGTGATCATATTATCTATGATATATATTTGAGTCTTTGCTGATTTCTTTTATGCATGATTTGATATCCTTGTAAGTCTCTCCGAGTCTTGGGTTTTGTTTGGCCAACTAGATCTATGATTCTAGCAATAGGAGAAGTGCTTGGTTTTGGGTTCTTACCGTGTGGTGACCTTTCCCAGTGACAGTAGGGGCAGCAAGGCACACATCGTGTAGTTGCCATCAAGGGTAACAAGGTGGGCTTTTTCGTATATATGAGATTGTCCATCTACATCATGTCATCTTGCTTAAGGCATTACTCTGTTCTTTTGAACTTAATACACTAGATGCATGCTAGATAGCGGTCGACGTGTGGAGTACTAGTAGTAGATGCAGAAATTATCGGTCTACTTGTTTTGGACGTGATGCCTATAGATATAATCATTGCCATAGATATCGTCACGACTTTGCGCGGTTCTATCAATTGCTCGACAGTAATTCGTTCACCCACCGTCTACTTGCTTTCATGAGAGAAGCGACATGTGAACACTACGGCCCCGGGGTCTATTCACACCTATCGTTTCTACTTTCGCTTTTACTTTGCTTTGTTACTTTGTTGCTTTCATATCTCACTTGGCAAACAATCTATAAGGGATTGACAACCCCTTCATAGCGTTGGGAGCAAGCTCTTTGTGTTTGTGCACGCACTTGTGATACTCCTTCACTCGATCGATACCTTGGTTCTCAAAACTGAGGGAAATACTTACCGCTGTTGTGCTACATCACCCTTTCCGCTTCAAGGGAACACCAACGCAAGGCTCCAAGGCCACGGGGAAATGTAACATCCCAATTTTCCTAAATTCGGATGTTAATAGATCATTCATATGCATCTCATATCTTTATGCATTATTTGTTCTTCTGAAAATTTTATTCATTTTGCAACTTCGGGCAATTTATTAGAGTGGAGATAATATGACTTCTCCCGTGTGAAATAAAAAGTTCGTGATATTTAAAATGTCATTTGGAGTTATCGTTTTGGTTTCGCAAATTTTATAATGCCCGAAATTATTTTAGTTAAGTTTTTAAAAGCTATTTTTGTGGCCTATTGCATTAAAACTATTTTTAAAGTTTGCATTAGGTGGAACTAAGTTTCTTTTAGTAGTTATTAGGATATTTATTTTTATACTTATATATATATATCTATATTAGAATTTTAATATGTATATCTATATATACTTATTTATATGTATTGGTATATGCGTATATATATATATATTTTTTATATATATATATACATATATTTTTGTATACGTATAGTATTATTTATTTTTCTCTGTTTGTTTTTCTTAAAATATATATATATATTATTTTAATACTTTTTCGTGGTTTTATTAAAAAAAAAAGGGAAACACGACGGCCAGCACCCTGCACTACGTGCATGCACCACCAGCGAGCCAGTGCCCCATCGGCCTTTGCCCCAGGCACCCAACCGAGCCAGCTCCACACCCATCGCACGAGAGGCCAGTGCCCCAGGCTTCGAGCCGGCCCCAGCTCCAGGTGGCCAGAGGAGACCGAGGCCACGAGGAAACGAGTTCCCCTCGTTTTCAGGAACGTATCCTGACCGGACCAGGAGCATCCATATCACCTGGGGAACTCCGCCTCGAATCGCACGGGACATCGCCCTGATTCGTGAACGGCGCCGACGCCTCGCCGATTAGTCAGCTGCCGCTCGAGTTCTTCGGTCCAATCTCTCCAGGAACCCTCGCAACCCAGGAGCCGGCCCCGAGTTCATCACAGGAAGCCGCCGCCTTGAATCGCGAATCGGAGACCGTGCCGCATCGCGTCTGTTGCTAGGAGATTCACCGGAGGAGCACCACCGTTCCGTTTTTCCCCGCTGTTCGTGGTGAGGACGCACGCACGAGCGGATTCATCAAACCCCGATGAACAGCTTCAGGACAAAATTTAGTCTGTTTTTAATCTGTTTTTAGCTCTGTCAAATTCTCGGTATAATTTTGAAACGCGTTTATCTTTTTACTCGTAACTCCGATTCAGGAAATTCTTTTTCCTGTGATCTTGTATTGATGAGTAGAACATGTTAGAATTATTTTTTTCAGTTTTTTTGTTAAAACAGATTATTTTAACCTACCGGAGGCCATATTTTGCAAACCGTTCATCCGGTTTAGTTGATTCTTTTTGCGTTGTCATCGTATCAGCATGTAGATGATTTTATACCTGCTGCCATGCTATTTTATGCTTTGGTTTTAAACAAGTTGTTTTATTGCCGATGATTTTATTTGGTGTTATTTGATTGTGGTGATTGATTGGTGTGATTGTTTGCAACGTGTAGATTGTGCGGAGTGCGACGCAAACTATTGTCAGGAGTGTGACCTTCTGAATCAGAATCAAGGCAAGTTACATGTTGATCATCCTTTACCTATTATTTTTCTATGCATGTAGTATTATATCACCCTATGAAAATTATGCATGTATAGGAATATTATCATTGCTATGCTATTGAGCTATATCCCCTCGTCATTGAAAGATCGTGCTAGATATATTTTGCTATGCTATGTAGACGGGGATTGGTTCCTGTATTCATTGAGATTATGTGAGGATTACTACAAAATAAATTTGAGTAGTAATTCAGGATATAATACACCTCTGGGCGGATATGGTATTGCTGGGTGGTTTCAAGAACATCATGGTATCTACCCTCTGAATGTAAGTGGATGCCGCCCAGGTTCAAAAAGATCAGACAGACTTAGTGACTAGTAGCTTCCTTGTGCGACCACTGGCTATTATGGGCTCTGGCTTAGTTGATCAGTCGTGGAAACCTTACCCGGATGTGCCAGCTGATGTAGCTATGATAGGTGGGATGGGCCTCCTGTGGGACTAGGTGACTGCTTCTGAAAGACTTCGTCTCAATCTTCGGGTTGGGTCCAGTGGGTACAGCGTACTAACCTCTGCAGAGTGTATAAACTAATCATGATTAGCCGTGTCCCCGGTTATGGACAATTTTGAGCAGCTAGGCCATTACAGTTGTTGGATGATCTTGACAGATGACTCACTTAATAAAACTTGATGGGAAACTTAATAATGGTAATAGGTTGGAGTTGGAGATGCCAATTCAACCATATATAAGTATTGTAGCAAACAAATTAAAACTTGACTATTAGGTAGCTATGAGGATAAAATCAGCTTTCTGCAAAATAACCATCAGCCTTTCTTTTGTTATACTATGCATATACATGTAGGTCTGTTATATTATCTTTTCTTGTGTAACTTGCCAATACATTCAAAGTATTGACCTATATGGCTGCAACGTATCATGTTGCAGGATATTCAGACGAGGAGTAAGGTACCGTTAGGGTCGCGAGTCTTCACTCAACATCGCCAGTGGGCTATGATGGGACTCATCGTTATTATTCTGCTACTTTTCCGCTGTTTATTAGTATAAAGCTAGCTAAGTGCTATGCAGATTGTTATATTTTATAAATTCTGGATCATACGTTATTATAAATGATGCACTTGCTATTCTGGTTTTCATCTATACTGTGTGTGCTAGCGAGTCGATCCAGGGACTAGCACAGTAAAGCACAGAGACTCAAATCCTTCGAGGTTTGGTCGTTACAGGAAATCCTTTGCATATTTGCCTAGGAAGTCCCTAAAGGCGTAGCTGTAGCAAAAGGATTCCTGGTGTCGTTGCTAAGGAGAATCAAGACAAGAATAGTCTCCCGTCGGCACGCTTGTTTCTGGCGCCGTTGGAAGGTCTTTTGTTGCAGTAGCAAGAAGAATTTCTGGCGTCGTTGCCGGGGAAGGAGAGGTCTATCCAAGTAGGTCTCACAAACTCATCTCTTGCATTTACTTTTTTGCCAGTTGCCTCTCGTTTTCCTCTCCCCCACTTCACATTTGCCGTTTTCGTTTGCCTTTTTCTGTTCACCTTTTTGTTTTCCCTTTTTCTCGCTTGCCTTCGGTTCGCTTGTGTGCCATGTGCCTTCAATATGCTTGCATCTTCTCTTGCTAAGAATCTAGTGACATGGATCCTCATACACTTGCTAATCTCTTTAAGAGATCCACTTATGTGGAACCAACTGCTAGTGAGTTGAGTGCACTTGACTTTCTCTATGGAGTTTTGCTTGAGATGCGTGAATCTGAAAATCATGATGAAGAGATTTATGAAGTGATTCACGAGGGCTCCTTGAATGAAAAGCATGATTGCAATGGTTTCACTATAAATCCTATTAGTGACAATCATGCTAAAAATATGCAAAACCCTAAGCTTGGGCATGCTAGTTTTGCTATGTCCACTACTTGTTGCAATGATATTTGCAATAATATTGAAAGTGGGTTTGGAGAAGTCATGACTTTAGTTGATGATAATCCCACTATTTTTGAAGAGTGTCAACTTTGCATGCATGTGGATCATGAAAAGAATATCCTTTGTGATAGCTATATTGTTGAATTTGATTTTGATCCCACATGTAATTGCTTTGAGAGAGGAAAATATTGTGGTAGAAACATTCTTGTTACCCAATTACCTCTCGTTATGTTGAGATTGCTATTGTCTCTTTCTTCTTCCTTGCATTTGGTAACTATTGGTTGTCTTGCCAATTTGTTTTCCTATAAAATGCCTATGCATAGGAAGTATGTTAGACTTAGATGTGATTTTCACATGCTTTAATATGCTCTCGTTGTGCTTCAATTCTCGTCTTTTGTGAGAGCATCATTGAATGCCTAGCTAAGGGCGTTAAACAATAACGCTTGTTGGGAGGCAACCCAACGAATCTATCCTTTTTCTATCTGTTTTGTGTTTTCCACACTTTCATAATTCTGTTATGATTGTGTTTTTTGTGTTTTTTTGCGTTTGTGCCAAGCAAAACCGTTATGATTAGTCTTGGGGATGATCGTTTGGTCATGCTGGAAAAGACAGAAACTTTCTGCTCACGAAAAGAATTTTCATTTTTTTCTGTAAGAGATTTTGAGTTGATTCTTTTTGCTGCTGATTGCTAAGAAAATTCTTCAGACTGTCGTAATTTGTCAGAATTTTTGAAGTACCAGAAGTATACGAAGTATACATATTGCTACAGACTGGTCTGCTGTTAACAGATTCTGTTTTTGTTGTGTTGGTTGCTTATTTTGATGAAACTATGGATAGTATCGGGGGGTATTAGCCATGGAAGATTGAAAATACAGTAACCCAACATCAACATAAGTAGAATTCAAGTTTTATACAGTACCTAAGGAAGTGGTGGTATGCTTTCTTATACTAATGTTATCACGAGTTTCTGTTTAAGTTTCGTGTTGTGAAGTTTTCAAGTTTTGGGTGAAGTTCTTATGGACAAAAAGATAAAGAGTGGCAAGAGCTCAATCTTGGGGATGCCCAAGGCACCCCAAGATGATTCAAGGATGTCGTAAAAGCCTAAGCTTGGGGATGCCCCGGGAAGGCATCCCCTCTTTCGTCTTCAATCCATCGGTAACGTTACTTGGGGCTATATTTTTATTCACCACATGTTATGTGTTTTGCTTGGAGCGTATTCTATCGTAGGAGTCTTTTATTTTTTGTTGTGTCACAATCATCCTTGTTGCACACCTATAGAGAGAGACATGCACTCACCGTGATTTTGTCGAGCTTCACTTATATCCTTTGGTAGACAATTCAGCTCATATGTGCTTCACTTATATCTTTTGAGCTAGTTGCTTTTGCTCTATGTGCTTCACTTATACCTTTTAGAGCACGGCGGTGCGTAGCTTGGTAGTTGAGCTATGCTTTGAAAGTAGTCTCAAAAGGGGTAGTTATCCAAAGGGATACGAAAACTTCCACCTTCATGTGCATTGAATAGTTAGAGAAGTTTGATTCATCTCAACTAGTTTTGAGTTGTGGTTATGGTAATATTGAAGTTATATTAGTAAAATGTTGTGGATCTAGAAATACTTGTGTTGAAGTTATTGATTCCCATAGCATGCACGTATGGTGAACCGCTATGTGATGAAGTCTGAGCATGATTAGTCTATTGATTGTCATCCTTTGTGTGGCGGTCGGGATCGCGCGATGGTTTATACCTACCAACCCTTCCCCTAGGAGTATGCGTTGAATGCTTTGTTTCGATTACTAATAAAACTTTCATGACTAATGTTGAGTCAATGGTTTAGATGCACTTTCACCTTCCACCATCACTATCTTCTTTAGTGTCGTGCAACTTTCGCGGGTGCACAAAACCCACCATTAGCCTCCCTCAAAACAGCCATCATACCTACCTACTATGGCTTTTTCAAAGTCATTCTGAGATATATTGCCATGCAACTACCACCATGACATGTGCCACCACGTCTACATTGCCATTGCATGATCGTAAGATAGCTAGCATGATGTTTCCATTAATGTCCATGCCATGCTAGATCATTGTCACGGTACACTACCGAAGGCATACCATATAGAGTCATCGTTGCTCTAAGTTTTGAGTTGTAAGTGCGATGATCATCATCGATGGAGCATTGTCCCATGTGAGGAAATAAAATAGGCCAAAGATGCCCACCAAAATAAAATAAAAAAAGAGGCCAAAGAGCCCATCTAAAAAAATGAGAGAGAAAGAGAGAAGGGACAATGCTACCACTTTTCCACACTTGTGCATATTAAGCACCATGATCTTCATGATTGAGAGTCTCTCGTTTTGTCACCACCATATAGCTAGTGGGAAATTTTCATTATCTAACTTGGCTTGTATATTACAATGATAGGCTTCCTCAAAATTGCCTTAGGTCTTCGTGAGCAAGCAAGTTGGATGCACACCCACTAGTTTTCTTTAAGACCTTTCACATACTCTTAGCTCTAGTGCATCATTTGTATGGCAATCCCTACTCATTCACATTGATATCTATTGATGAGCATCTCCACAGCTCATTGATATGCCTAGTTAATGTGACCATCTTCTCCTTGTTTTTCTTGCACCCTCCACCACACTCCACACCACTTATAGTGCTAAAACCATGGCTCACGCTCATGTATTGTGTGAGAGTTGAAAAAGTTTGAGAAAGTAAAGGTGTGAAAACAATTACTTGTCCAATACCGGGGTTGTGCATGATTTAAATTCGTTGTGCAACGATGATAGAGCATAGCCAGACTATATGATTTTGTAGGGATAACTTTCTTTTGGCCTTGTTATTTTGAAAGTTCATGATTACTTTGCTAGTTTGCTTGAAGTATTATTGTTTCCATGTCAATAGCAAGCTATTGTTTTGAATCTAATGGATCTGAACATTCACGTCACATAAGAGGGGTTACAAAGGATATCTATGCTAGGTAGCATGAAAGCATCAAAATTTCATTCTTTATCACTTCCCTACTCGAGGACGAGCAGGAGTTAAGCTTGGGGATGCTTGATACGTCTCAAACATATCTATAATTTTTGATGGTTTCACGCTATTATCTTGTCAACTTTGGATGTTTTGTTTACCTTTCATATCTTTTTGGGACTAACTTATTAACTCAGTGCCAAGTGCCAGTTCCTGTTTTTCTGTGTTTTTGACTCTTTTCAGATCTGATTTTGGAACGGAGTCCAAACGGAATAAAATCCCCAAAATGATTTTTTCCAGAACGGAAGAAGATCGAGAGGCTTGAGGGCCAAGCAAGTGGGCCCACAGGGAGCCCACAAGCCGTGTTGCCGCGGCCAGGGGGAGGCCGCGTCAACCAAGCTTGTGGCCTCCCTAGCGCCCCCCCTGCACTAGTTCTTTGGCCTATAAATTCCCTAAAAATCCAGAAAAAAATCAGGGCATCCACAAAAACACTTCTCCGCTGCCGCAAGCTTCCATTTCCGCGAGATCTCATCTGGAGACCCTTCCCGGTGCCCTGCCGGAGGGGACTTTGGAGTTGGAGGGCTTCTTCATCAACATCATCGCCCCTCCAATGACTCGTCAGTAGTTCACTTCAGACCTATGGGTCCGTAGTTCATAGCTAGATGGCTTCTTCTCTCTGTTGGATCTTCAATACAAAGTTCTCCATGATCTTCATGGAGATCTATCCGATGTAATCCTCTTTGGAAGTGTGTTTGTCGAGATCCGATGAATTGTGGATTTGTGATCATATTATCTATGATATATATTTGAGTCTTTGCTGATTTCTTTTATGCATGATTTGATATCCTTGTAAGTCTCTCCGAGTCTTGGGTTTTGTTTGGCCAACTAGATCTATGATTCTTACAATGGGAGAAGTGCTTGGTTTTGGGTTCTTACCGTGTGGTGACCTTTCCCAGTGATAGTAGGGGCAGCAAGGCACACATCGTGTAGTTGCCATCAAGGGTAACAAGGTGGGCTTTGTCGTAGATATGAGATTGTCCATCTACATCATGTCATCTTGCTTAAGGTGTTACTCTGTTCTTTTGGACTTAATACACTAGATGCATGCTGGATAGCGATCGATGTGTGGAGTAATAGTAGTAGATGCAGAAAGTATCGGTCTACTTGTTTTGGACGTGATGCTTATAGATATAATCATTGCCATAGATATCATCACGACTTTGCGCGGTTCTATCTATTGCTCGATAGTAATTCGTTCACCCACCATCTACTTGCTTTCATGAGAGAAGCCACTAGTGAACACTACGGGCCCCGGGTCTATGCACACCTATCGTTTCCACTTTTGCTTTTACTTTGCTTTGTTACTTTGTTGCTTTCAGATCTCACTTGGCAAACAATCTATAAGGGATTGACAACCCCTTCATAGCGTTGGGAGCAAGCTCTTTGTGTTTCTGCAGGCACTTGTGATACTCCTTCACTGGATCGATACCTTGGTTCTCAAAACTGAGGGAAATACTTATCGTTGTTGTGCTACATCAACCTTTCCGCTTCGAGGGAACACCAACGCAAGGCTCCAAGGCCACAGGGAAATCCTTTGCATATTTGCCTAGGAAGTCCCTAAAGGCGTAGCTGTAGAGAAGGATTCCTGGTGCCGTTGCTGAGGAGAATCAATACAAGAATAGTCTCCCGTCAGCACGCTTGTTTCTCGCGCCGTTGGAAGGTCTTTTGTTGCAGTAGCACTGCCTACCACTGAAATAATAGCCTCCTGATATTGCCATGAAACCCAAACACTTATCCCTTCCTAGCAAATCTTGAATGGCTAAGTAGGCTTGCTCAGCTACTAATGTTAGCGTTGCTAGTTGCAGGTGCTTTGTCTCATGTAATAACATGAGTTGATATCATTATGTTAAATCTGATATTTAATTAATGCACCTATATACTTGGTAAATAACAGAAGGCCTAGCCTTTTGTCGGGTGTTTTGTTCCGTTATTGCCGCCATAGTTACCGGCTACCGGTGTTTGATTCCATAATGATCGCTCCTAACACGTTCGGGGTTGTTATGGGGACCCCCTTCGCGTATTGTTAAGACTTGTCTGGCAGGACCCAACATTGGTGTTAATTTGCTAATCACTTAATAATAATCTATATAGGGTATAGCTACCCCGAGGAATTAATCAACAACCCGTGCTAGTGCTCCTCATGAGTGAGGGTCCAAATTGAGCAGACTATGGGGCCACCACAGGGCAACCTGAGGTTTGGTATACCCGTAGTGTGACTCATCCGTCGTGTCCTGAGACTGAGATACGCGGCTCTTATCGGGCTCGTCGACACGACGGAGGTCCTGCTAGTCTTGTCTTACCTTAGCGATATATCTTGCGTATAGGAATCCCGCTGAAGCTTCGGTTCTCCCGAGAGTTGAGGTTTTCCTCTAAGGAATCCGACGAGATCACGAGATTCGTGATAGAGGATTACTTTCCGGCCCATGACCGTTTGTCATGGACTAGTTGGAGCACCCCTGCAGGGTTTAATCTTTCGCAAAGCCGTGCCCGCGGTTATGTGGCAACTTGGAATATTTGTTAACATCCGGTTATAGATAACTTGAACCTAATCTAATAAAATTGACAACTGTATGCGTAACCGTGACTGTCCCCGTTGGAGATCTCTCTTCGATCGGGAACACGGTGGGGTTATGATTGACATAGGTAGGTGGTCAGGATCACTTAGTGATCAGCTAATCATCGACCGCTAGTATAGACCACCAACATAACTTGTTCTATGTAAGTTAGCCACCATAAAGCTTAGGGTGCTGCAACCTAAACATTGAATCTTCCGTACCCAATAACTTGACTAGTTCTGGCACCGAGGTCATAGATTGTTGAGTCCCCATGGCTCACAGATTACTTCAACACCCCAACAGGTACAGGTACGCCCTACGCAGATGATCCCGACGGCACGCAGCTGGCGTGGCAGTATGATGCGGAGACCGATCGCTTGTACGTGAACTATCCACAAGACTGAGGTGTGGTCGTGATCATGGGCAAGCATGCAGGGTAGCATAGTCATTTCTCATGTTATGTAGTCCGTAGCGGAACTACCTTGTCTGAAATAATGCGTGTTGTAAACTCTGATATTATGTATGAGATGGCAGTTGAATCCCTAATTGTCATTCTATTATTATGTACGTGCTATGTTACCGTTCTTGCGAAACGCTTAGATGCACTTCTTTCCAATTCGGGGCCTCGTTCCCTAAATCGGAAAGGACCGCATCTTAGTCGTTACAAGTTGGTAATCAGAGCCTTACGACCATAGGAGCCTTTGTGTGATCGTACTTGGCCGAGTCGAGTCTAGTAAAATGTTTTGAGTATTGGTTATATCGGAGAGTAGGATTCTTTTTTCTCCTATTCCATGCTCTGGTGAGGTTCCCGACTTAGGAAATCTTAATTCTACTCCTCTTCTCGCTCAAAATTGTTTTTAGAGTCAGTTCCTGTCAAATCAGCCGAAGACTTTCACTTCCTATGACCAGCCATTTGATGCTGAGGATTGGATCCGCGACATGAACAAGCATTTTGAGTGCAGCAATGTTCGTCCTGAGGATTTCAGCAAGTTTGCTACATTCCAGCTGAAGGGGCAAGCATCTATCTGGTGGCAACAGTTGAAGGATTCGAGGGGTGCTAGAGTGATCACTTGAGTTCTGTCGTGACTTCAGATCCCACTACATTCCGTCCAGCTTTGTGGAGGAAAAGTGTGAGAAGTTCAGGCGCTTGTAGCAAGGTGGTAACTCCGTGTACAAGTACAACATCGAGTTCCACGAGCTAGCCCGATACGCCTTGCAGGATATCCCTGATCAGAAGAGCAAGATTTATCAGTTCAGAGGTGGCTTGAAAGAAGATTTGTAGTTAGCTCTCACTTTGCACGATCCTGGGGAGTTCGATAAGTTCTACAACTTAGCTCTCAGGGCTGAGGCAGCCTTGCTCAGGGTGGAGAATTCGAAGAAGCGCTTCAGAGATTCCAGCTCCTCTTCCTCTACTCATGTGGTTCAGAAGCAACAGAAGTATTGGGTGTCTCCTCCTCCTCCTCGGCACTCGCATCAGTTCAAGTATTCTGGTGGTCGTGGTTCTTCCCACCCACCCAACCCGGCTTTTCAGCAGAGATTCCAGCAACAGAAGCAAGGGCCTCCTCATACACAGCACCGTCAACAAGCGGATGTTACTTGTCACAAGTGTGGGCAAAAAGGACACTATGCCAACAAGTGCACTTCTCAGCTCCGTCTTCCGCCTCCTCCTCTAGGCAAACCTCCAAGCAATGCTCTCGTGAAGTTCAACCCCAGATCTGCTCGAGTCAACATGGTGAATGCGGCTGAGGCAGAAAACTCGTTAGATGTGATCATGGGTAACCTCCTCATCAATGATATTCCTGCTAAATATTGTTTGATTCTGGTGCATCGCATTCTTTCTTGTCATATCCTTTTGCGGCAAAGCATGATTTCCATCTTCAAGAGTTGGCTAAGTCTTTGGACATTGTTTCTCCGGGGATGCTTATGAGTTCTCGTTGGGTTGTTTCGGATGTTTCTGTCAAGATGGGTAGTTATTCTTTTCTGGCGTCCCCTATTGTCTTGGGCAATTCCGACATTGATTTGATCCTTGGTATGGACTGGTTGGCCATGAACAAGGCATCGATTGATTGTGAAGCTAAAGAAGTGAAGCTTACTCACTCTTCGGAGGACGTGATTATATTCGCGACGCGTGATGATACAATCCGTTTTTTCTCTTTAAATGAAAAGGGTGAGATCAATCATATTCCGCAAGTCCCAGTGGTCTGCGAATATGAAGATGTGTTTCCAGAAGAGCTGCCAGGAATGCCTCCGCACCGAGAAGTTGAATTTGTCATTGAGCTTGAGCCAGGTACTGAGCCGGTGTGCAAACGGCCGTACAAATTGGGTCCAGAAGAGTTGAAGGAACTTAAGAGGCAACTCGATGAGCAGGAGCATTTGGGTCTGACCAGACCGAGCTCGTCTCCATGGGGCTGTGGAGTTCTGTTTGTCAAGAAGAAGGATGGCACGGACCGGTTGTGTGTCGATTACCGTCCATTGGACAAGAGGACAATCAGGAACCAGTATCCTCTTCCGAACATAAATGAGTTGTTTGAAAAGTTGAAAGGGGCTAAGATCTTCTCCAAGCTCGATCAGAATGGGCTATCATCAAATTCGCATTCGCGAAGAGCATATTCCGAAGACTGCTTTCAGGACTAGTTTTGGCTCGTATGAGTATACAGTCATGTCTTTTGGTCTGGCAAATGCTCCTCCGACATTTTGTCGATTGATGAACTACATATTCTCTTTGTTCAAGAATGAGTTCGTCTTGCTTTATCTCGGCGACATTCTGGTCTTTTCTGAAACTGAGGAAGAACATGAAGAACATCTCAGATTGGTGCTTGATAAGCTGAGAGAGTGCAAATTATATGCCAAGTTTTCCAAGTGTGAGTTCTAGTTGAAAGAAGTCGTCTATCTTGGGCACATCATCTCTAACGAGGGCATCAAAGTTGATCCGTCGAATGTGCAGGCCATTGTTGAATGGGAGCCTCCGCAGAATGTGAAGCAGCTTCAAAGCTTTCTCGGGCTTGCCAGCTATTGTAGAAGGTTCGTTGAGAACTTCTCCAAGATTTCTAAGCCTCTCTCTAATCTTCTTCAGAAAGGTGTGAAGTATGCTTGGTCTCTAGAGTGTCAGTTGGCCTTCGACACACTCAAAGAGAAGCTCACCTCTACTCCAGTCTTGGTTCCTCCGGATGATTCCAAGCCTTACCAGGTGTTCTGCGATGCCTCTCTTCAGGGTCTTGGTGCAGTTCTCATGCAAGAGAAGAAAGTGGTTGCTTATACCTCCAGGTAGTTGAAGCTAGCGGAGAAGAATTATCCTGTGCATGATCTTGAGCTAGCAGATGTGGTACACGCTCTGATGACTTGGAGACACCTTTTGTTGGAACGGAAGGTCAAAGTGTTCACCGATCACAAGAGTCTCAAGTACATCTTCACTCAGCCTAACCTGAATCTCCAGCAAACTCGTCGGGTGGAAATGCTCCAAGATTTTAATGCGAGTGTTGAGTACACGCCAGGCAAAGCTAATGTCGTAGCAGATGCTTTGTGTAGGAAGGCTTACTGCAACAGTCTCATTCTGAAGCCTCTCCAGCCTGACCTTTGTGAAACTTTCAGAAAGCTCAACCTTCAGTTAGTACCTCAGGGATTTCTTGCAAATCTTCAGATCTCTCCTACCTTGGAAGATCAGGTCCGAGCAACACAGCTTCTTGATGCAATGGTGAAGAAAGTCAAGATTGGCGTGGCAAAGGGACTTCCCAAATATAAGTGCTTCAGCGTTGATGCCAGAGACACGTTGTTCTTTGAGGATCGTCTTGTCGTTCCGAAAGGTGATCTCAAAAAGGTAATCATGGAAGAAGCTCATAACTCTCTGCTCTCAATACATCCAGGAAGCTCCAAGATGTATCAGGACTTGAAACAGACCTTCTGGTGGACTTGCATGAAGCGTGAGATTGCTCAGTTCGTAAACGAATGTGATGTATGTCGAAGGGTGAAAGCAGAGCATCAACGTCCAGCAGGTATTCTGCATCCATTGCCCATTCCCGAGTGGAAGTTCGACCACATTGAGATGGATTTCGTCACCGGGTTTCCGAAGTCCAAGAAGGGTAATGATGACATCTTCATCGTCATCGACAAGTTGAGTAAAGTAGCTCATTTTCTTCTAGTCAAGGAATCCATCTCCGCAGCTTAGCTTGCAGAACTGTACACTTCCAGGATAGTGTCTTTGCACGGCGTGCCTATGATGATCTCTTCGGATCACGGAAGTATCTTCACTTCCAAGTTCTGGGACTCTTTTCAGTCTGTGATGGGCACGAAGATACGCTTCAACACAGCTTTTCATCCTCAGACTAGTGGTCAAGTGGAGCGAGTCAATCAGGTTCTTGAGGATATGCTGAGAGCCTGTGTTATCTCTTTTGGCATGAAGTGGGAAGACTGCCTGCCTTTCGCTGAGTTCTCGTATAACAACAGTTATCAAGCTAGTTCTGGCAAAGCTCCGTTTGAAATTCTCTATGGCAGGAAGTGTCGTACCCCGCTCAACTGGTCCGAGACCAGCGAGCGTCAGATTCTTGGGAATGACTTGATAGAAGAAGCTGAAGAGATGTGTCGGGTCATTCGGAATAATCTCAGAGCAGCTCAGTCCCGTTAGAAGAGCTATTATGACAGCAAGCATCGTGACATGTCTTATGAGCTTGATGACTTCGTCTATCTCAAGGTGTCACTATGAAGGGTACGCAGCGCTTTGGCATCAAAGGCAAGCTTGCGCCTCATTTCGTGGGTCCTTTCAGAGTGGTTGGCAAGAGAGGAGACCTTGCGTATCATCTTGAGCTCCCTTCAAACTTTGCAAATGTGCATGATGTGTTCCATGTCTCTCAGCTCCGGAGGTGCTTCAAGACTCCTGAGCGCACTGTTCATCTTCAAGACATCGACCTTCAACCCGACCTATCCTATCCCGAGCATCCAGTTGCAGTTCTCGAGGCGACTGAGTGCAAGACCCGCAACAAGATTGTCAAATTTTTCAAACTGCAGTGGTCACACCATTCCGATAAAGAGGCTACTTGGGAACGCGAGGATTACCTCCGTTCTGAATTTCCGGAGTTCTTTCAGTCTTAGATCTCGGGGCGAGATCTTTTTGTAGTGTGGGAGGGTTTGTAATGCCCCAAGAGTGTAACTTGCCTTTATTGGAACCTTCTCTATGTGGGTCCACCTTGTCATTGATATGAGAATTCATGCATGTGTCATTTCATGTGTCACCTTGTCATGTCTCCCTTTGCATGCATGCATCTATCATTCATCCATGCCTATTGTGTTTGTTGCCTTGTGATCTTATGTGATGGTGTGATGACATGTGGTGTGATGTGTTGATGATATGTAATGAAGTAGGTGTTGCTTGTAGTAGGTAGCTATGTGGATTGCAATAGGTTTTATAAAAACTTCTTCCTCTCTTTTACCTCAAGGTCAAGTTTCACTTGTTCCTTCCCTATTTTAAAAATGTCCATGATTTAGTATATTTTGTGGTGGATGTGAAGTTGTGAAGTTGCTATTTTGAAACTTTGTTTGTGAGGTGCAAATATTCACAAAACAGAGGATCAAATTCTGTTTTGCAAATATTTAGTTGCTCCAAAAATCCCTTTTACATTTTTATTCAAATAGGTCATAATTTCTAATGACCATGGGTATTCTTGCTTTATTTTTAGCATTATATGTTTGGCCTGTGCATTTATTTTCTTGCCTGGTCTTGGTTTAATTAAGAAACCCCAATGGGTTTCTTTTACATTACCTATCGCCAGCGTTGGGCCTCTTTCCCACCCGTGTCCCAACTCTCCCTCTATGATCCTAGCGACAACCCAACCGCGCGTCCCTTCTTCCCTCTCCTGACGCCGTAGCACTTGCGCTTGCTTTCCGTCAGAGCTGCAAAGAGAGACCGAGAGAGTTGACGACGCGTCCTATCCGCGGCCCCCATATAACCTTGGCGTTCATGCCCTTGTGCCTACGGTTCCGCGTCCCCCCATCTAACGCCGCCACTTTCCCCTCCATCTCTCCTCCCTTCCCCAAAGGTAAGTTTTGTAGATTAGACAGCACAGAGCAGAGAAGTGCGACGCCGTCGATCCCGCGCGTCCGTCGTCTCCGGTGCCGGCCAGCATGTCGGGGTGCTCGGGGTAGGCCCCCGCGTTCCATTCCCGCCATCGTTGAGGCCGGGGAGCGACCACACTGACGGGAAGCTCCTCGTCCACGGCGTGTTCCCGCTGTTCCTCCTTCCCCTACTTCGGTTCTGCAGCAGGCTTCTTCAAATCGGCTCCGGGTCTTCTTCAGTCTTCTTCCTCTTAGATCGGGACCCCCTTTCCACTCCTTCCCCTCGGTGAGCCAGCACCTTCCTCCCTTCCCCCTCTGTAGATGCGTAGAAGTTCTTTGTCGTGCTTCTCTGATCAGAGAAGAGAACGACCGGTTGGAGGTGCTAGTTGTTCTTGTGTGTGTCGAGCTCGGCTCATGGGTGCTCGGGCTTGTGCAGGTAGCAGCACAGTAGTAGGTAGCGTTAGATGATCTTCCTGGCGTAGCAGCAGGAGTAGAGATGCTCCGGTGGGTTGTTGTCCCTGACATCTTTGTGCAGGCAGAGCAGGGCGATCTATGCATTGGTGTTTTACCTTGTAGAGTCCCTCTGTTCTGTCAAGTATCCGTAGCGCAACGTAGTGGTTGCGGCGGTTGTGTTTATCTGGTGCGTCATGGGTTCGAGTCCCCGCGGTGCCACCCCCTTTTTAATTCTGGTTTTACTCACAATAGCGCATAGGATCAGCTTAACCTGCTAGACTTCCCTTATCTATCAAGTGACTGTTCCATAGCAAAGTGGAATGAGATGCACGTGGTGACCAGGGGGTCAAGGGTTCGATCCCTACCCCATCCCTTTTATTTTTTGTTGCATTTCTTTCTGTTTTTGCATTGTTTGCTTTCATAGATGTATGTGGTGTGCTAGATCTCCATGTGGGATATATTTTGTTGCCTCCCAAGCAGCAGGTTGATCATGTCTAGATGCTATAGAGCATGTGTGGATATATCATGTGTAGTAGGCATGTGTAGGTTTAAGTACAAGTGTATTGTGAGAGATAGATCATGTAGTATGTGTGTTTTGCACTAGCCTAGTCTGTGCATGTGTGAGAGTGTATGTGTGTGTGCTGCTTATCCTCATGGGGATGATCTTGTGCACTAGCTTGTGCAAGTGGTGTGTGTGTGGGTGGGTGGGTCCCCCCCCCCACACACATACCTTGTGTGTGTGTGTACTTAGTTGATCATGTATTGTTATGTGTGCATGTGTGAGAGTGTATGTGTGTGTGTGTCACACACATGCCAAGGCATGATGTGCCTTGATAAGCACATGTGCAAGTATATGTGTAGGTGTAGAGATGATGTGGTGTAATCTAGTGTGTGTGTTCTCACTAGCATGGGTAGATGCTTGCTTATGTGGTGCTTGATGTATGTGTGTGTGGTGTGCTTAGGCACATGAGCATGAGGTCTACCTATCATGTGCACCGTTGGATATGTGAGTGTGTGCATATGCATGTGTAGGTGATGAGCTAGTGGAAACACATGTGATGATGCATTATTCACCTCTATGTGATTCCATGTAGATATTCCTTTCAAGTTTGTGCCTATTTGTTCTATGCAAATGCCTATGTATTATATATGTTTTTGGGGTAGAATCATCCCAGGAATCCAATGGTGGGTTCAGATTCCACTTTGGAACACTTTCTGGGAATGTCATATTGTTGTTTTGTTCCATGTTTGGAGCTTGGTTCCATGAGATGTGGTGAGCCCAAGAGGTTGATTCCTTGTTGTGGCATTAGAGGGTGACCCCCTCTATAGCATGTTGGTTTTGTTTCATGCTTAGTAGTTCATATGTGCAAGTGGTGATTAGTCAAAGTAGGCATGTGGCTGAAATTCCAGTTTAGTGAAAATCTGCTTATATTTTCTTCTCCAGTTGTTGTGCTTGTAGAAGTCCATGTATTTGGAATCAGTCCTTGATATCAACTGGAAAGTTGTAGCTTTTGTGTTTTTCTAGGTCTCGGTCAATTTTCATTCCATTTGGCTTCCTGTAGATATGGTTTTGGGTGCTGTCAAAATGCTTCAGAGCATAAACAGCTAGTGAGAAACTGGAAATTTCACTAAGTCCCTGAAAACTGATATTTTTGGCCAAGTTAGCAGTTGTAGAACTTTCTGTGTGTAACTCCTTTGTGTGATCTTTTTGCTCATGCTTGTAGTACTTTTGAATAGCTACTGCCATATATCTTATTTGGCATATTTGGGTGGTTGTAGGTGCTTTGCATGTAGCCCTCAAACTGCTATGATGATGTTTATGGCAGATTGTATAGTTTTGGTGTTTTGTTGCTTGTGAGTGCATAGTTGGTGGTGTGGTGATATTCCTTGCACCACCCCATCCATACTTGTTTGTTTTGTGGTATGGCAACCTGGGAATACCAGAGGTATGCCATTGGAGTGTGTTGTGATGGATTTGACACGTACGACTCTATTTCTTGTTTCGTTGTTTCCGGTTGATCCGTAGCTCCGATCGTAATGTTCTTTATATGTTTTTGCATCGTTTTCGCGTGACACATCTGATCATGTCATCCTCATGCATGTCAAGATAGCTTAGAGTGCAGTTCTGTCCAGTAGCTTGTATTTTCTTCTCATGCTTGTGCTGGTGACTAGAATAGATATGCATATTCATTTCATCTCATTCATAATGTGCTTGTAGCATCTTGTTGTGTTGTTGTTAATTGGATGCTATTTTTATGTTGGGTAGCACCGGGATCGGAGAACGAGTATGTGGATCCGAGAGAGTACGTGCAGGACGAACAAGAGCAGTTCCAAGCTGAGGACATCACAGGCAAGATGATATGACCTTGATTCCATCTCTAGACTTGTTATGCTAGATTCACGTTTATTTCGTCATATGCTCGCTGCCTACCACTGAAATAATTGCCTCTTGATATTGCCATGAAACCCAAAAACTTATCCCTTCCTTGCAAATCTTGAATGGCTAAGTAGGCTTGCTCAGCTACTAATGTTAGTGTTGCTAGTTGCAGGTGCTTTGTCTCATGTGATAACATGAGTTGATATCATTATGTTAAATCTGATATTTAATTAATGCACCTACATACTTGGTAAATAACGGAAGGCCTAGCCTTTTGTCGGGTGTTTTCTTCCGTTATTGTCGCCATAGTTACCGGCTACCGGTGTTTGATTCCATAATGATCGCTCCTAACACGTTCGGGGTTATTACGGGGACCCCCTTGATAAATCGCGTAGTGTTAAGACTTGTCCGGCAGGACCCAACATTGGTGTTAATTTGCTAATCACTTAGTAATAATTTGCATAGGGAATAGATACCCCGAGGAATTAATCAACAACCCAGGCCGGTGCTCCTCATGAGTTTTTGTCCAAATTGAGCAGACTTTGGGGCCACCACAGGGCAACCTGAGGTTTGGTATACCCGTAGTGTGACTCATCCGTCATGTCCTAAGACTAAGATACGCGGCTCTTATCAGGGTCGTCGACACGACGGGAGGTCCTGCTAGTCTTGTCTTACCTTAGCGATATATCTTGCGTATAGGAATCCCGGTGAAGCTTTGGTTCTCCCCACAGTTCAGGTTTTCCTCTAAGGAATCCGACGATATCACGAGATTCGCGATAGAGGATTACTTTCCGGCCCGTGACCGTTTGTGATGGACTAGTTGGATCACCCCTGCAGGGTTTAATCTTTCGGAAAGCCGTGCCCGCGGTTATGTGGCAACTTGGAATATTTGTTAACATCCGGTTATAGATAACTTGAACCTAATCTAATAAAATTGCCAACTCTGTGTGTAACCGTGATTGTCCCCGTCGGAGATCTCTCTTCGATCGAGAACATGGTGGGGTTATGATTGACGTAGGTCGGTGGTCAGGATCACTTAGTGATCAGCTAATCATCGACCGCTAGTATAGACCACCAACATAACTTGTTCTACGTAAGTTAGCCACCATAAAGCTTAGGGTGCTGCAACCTAAACACTGAACCTTCCTTACCCTATAACTTGACTAGTTCTGGCACCGAGGTCATAGATTGTTGAGTCTCTGTGGCTCACGGATTACTTCAACACCCCAATAGGTACAGCTACGCCCGGCGCAGATGATCTCGACGGCATGCAGCTGGCGTGGCAGTACGATGAGGAGACCGACCGCTTGTACGTGAACTATCCAGAAGACTGAGGCTTGGTCGTGATCGTGGGCAAGCATGCAGGGTAGCATAGTCATTTCTCATGTTATGTAGTCCGTAGCGGAACTACCTTGTCTGAAATAATGCGTGTTGTAAACTCTGATATTATGTATAAGATGGCAGTTGAATCCCTAATTGTCATTGTATTATTATGTATGTGATATGTTACCGTGCTTGTGAAACGCTTAGATGCGCTTCTTTCCAATTTGGGGCCTCGTTCCCTAAATCGGAAAGGACCGCATCTTAGTCGTTACATAATGTGCATGTATGCGGTGATATTTCCATGTTTTCGTCTTATCAGACCGCAAGGACTTCCACCATGCTGATGGGCAACAGTTCAAGTGCTTTTGTTCGTGGTGATGGCATGGTTGATCTGAAGTTTACTTCGGGGAAGATCGTGCGGCTGAAGAACATGCATTATGTCCCCTCCGTCAATAAAAATCTTGTTAGCGGATCTCTTCTGTGTAGAGATGGCTACAAGCTTGTCTTTGAGTCGAATAAATTTGTAATATCCAAGTATGGAACTTTTGTTGGTAAAGACTATGAGTCAGGAGGCCTGTTCCGTTTATCCTTGTGAGATGTTTGCAATAAAGTTGTTAATCATGTTTGCAACAATAGTGAATCAAATGTGTGGCATTCGCGTCTCTGTCACGTTAATTTTGGTTGCATGTCATGACTAGCCAAATTGAACTTAATCCCTAGTTTCACCACTGTCAAGGGATCTAAGTGTCAAGTTTGTGTGCAAGCTAAGCAACCTCGTAAGTATCGCACAAGTGTGGAAACGAGAAATCTTGCACCACTATAGCTCATACATTCAGATCTATGTGAAATGAATGGTATTTTGACAAAAGGTGGGAAGAAATATTTCATGACGTTAGTTGATGACTCCGCTAGATATTGCCATGTGTATCTTCTAAAATCTAAGGATGAGGCTTTGAACTATTTCAAGATCTATAAAGCTGAAGCTGAAAACCAACTCGATTGAAAGATCAAGAAGCTTAGGTCTGATCGTGATGGAGAGTACTTTTCAAATGAGTTTGATTCCTTCTATGCGGAACATGGTATAATCCACGAGAGTACGCCTCCCTATTCACCTCAGTCAAATGGGGTAGCCAAAATAAAGAATCGTACTCTAACTGATTTGGTTAACACCATGTTAGACACATCGGGTCTCTTCAAGGCATGGTGGGGGGAGGCGATATTGACTGCATGTCATGTCCTAAACCGAGTTCCCACAAAGAACAAAGAGATAACTCCATTCGAGGAATGGGAGAAGAAAAGGTTAAAACTCTCTTATCTACGAACCTGGGGTTGTTTGGCGAAAGTCAATGTACCAATTCCGAAGAAGCGCAAGTTGGGAGCAAAAGCTGTGGATTGTGTTTTCCTGGGATATTAGCATTGGCTATAAATTCTTGGTTGTAAAATCTGAGGTATCAGACATGCATGTCGGTACAATCTTGGAGTCGAATGATGCGACTTTCTTTGAAGATATCTTTCCCATGAAGGATATGGTTACCTCATCTAGTCAGGAATGCCTAGTTCATCGAATCATGAATTAGTTACAACTACTGAACCTACCATTTTGATGGAACACTTTGAAAACTCTGTGGAGGAGAACAATGAAGTTCTTACCAGGAGCAAGAGACAGAGGACTCCAAAGTCCTTTGGTGATGATTTTCGTATGTATCTCACAGATGACACTCCCAGTTCTATTTCATAGGCCTATGCATCTGAAGATGCTGCTACTGGAAGGAAGCGGTCCGTAGTGAGATGGATTCCATCTTGGCAAATGAAACTTGGGAGATCACTAATCGTCCTTATGGGTGCAAACCTATAGGATGCAAATGGGTATTCAAGAAGAAACTTAGGCCTGATCATACTATCGAGAAGTACAAGGCACGGCTCATGGCTAAGGATTATACCCAAAAGGAAGGTGAAGACTTCTTTGATACTTACTCACCTGTGGCTCGACTGACCACTATTTGAGTACTACTTTCACTAGCTGCCTCATATGGTCTTCTCGTTCATCAAATGGATGTTAAGACTGCTTTCCTAAATGAAGAGTTGGATGAGGAAATTTACATGGAACAACCATATGGGTTTGTAGTAGATGGTCACGAAGGAAAAGGGTGCAAGTTGCTAAAGTCTTTGTATGGACTTAAGCAAGCACCCTAGAGTGGCATGAGAAGTTTGAAAGAACTTTAACAACTATAGGCTTTTTTGTAAATGAAGCTGATAAATGTGTGTACCATCGCCATGGTGGGGGCGAGGGAGTTATCCTTTGCTTGTATGTTGATGGCATACTGATTTTTGGAACAAATCTGAATGTTATTAAGGAGGTCAGGGATTTCCTATCTCACTGTTTTGAGATGAAGGATTTAGGAGTGGGTGATGTCATTTTGAACGTCAAGTTGTTGAGAGACAATGATGGTGGGATTACATTGCTTCAATCTCACTATGTGGAAAAGATCTTGAGTCATTTTGGATATAGTGATTGCAAGCCCTCTCCAACACCATACGATGTCAGCGTGCTGCTTCAAAAGAATTGAAGAATTGCTAGAGATCAATTAAAATATTCTCAGATTATTGGCTCGCTTATGTACTTAGTCAGTGCTACAAGACCCGACATCTCTTTTACTATTAGCAAACTGAGTCGGTGTGTCTCAAAACCAAGAGATGTGCATTGGAAAGCTCTAGAGAGAGTCTTGCGTTATTTGAAAGGCACTGCGAATTATGGAATTCACTACACTGGACACCCAAAGGTGCTTGAAGGGTATAGTGACTCAAACTGGATCTCTGGTGCTGATGAGATAAAGGCCACGAGCGAATATGTATTCACTCATAGAGGTGTCACTATTTCTTGGAAGTCTTGCAAGCAGACCATCTTAACGAGGTCAATAATGGAAGCAGAACTCACAGCACTAGATACAGCTACGGTCGAAGCAGATTGGCTTCTCCGGCTCTTGAATGACTTACTGGTTGTTGAGAAACCTGTATCGGGTATCCTTATGAACTGCGGCAATCAAACTATGATCACGAAAGTGAGTAGCTCAAAGCATCACATGAAGTCATCAAGACACGTTGAGAAAAGGTTAAAATATGTGAAGAAAATGAGAAACTCGAGAGTTATTGCATTAGATTATATTCAAACATCTAAAAATCTGGCAGATCCTTTTACTAAGGGTCTATCACGTAATGTGATAGATAATGCATCGAAGGAGATGGGTATGAGACCCATAATATGAGTTGTTCATAGTGGTAACCTACTCTATGTGATCGGAGATCCTGTGAATTAGATGTGGAAGACAAGTTGTTGATCAACTGAGAGGAAAGTATCCTTACCATTGATAATACCACTCCATGACGATGCAATACTTTCCTAAACTGCATGGCAGGTTGATATACATCTTAATATGTTCTAAGTGGCTGATTGAAGCAGAGATGTTGTCCTACAGAAATCTTTTGAAGAACATACCTATATGAGTCTAATTGTTAACGCCGCAATCTATGAGAGTAGTGTGCTCTCTAGTAAACTCATGAAAGGTCTCGGAGTATGACGCATAAGCTCCACCTGCGGGGAAGTCTCACGGTAGCCTATTATCGGCCAAGGCTCTCTGTGAAGCTAGATTCGTAGAAAAGTTGCAGTTCAAGGCCTAGTCCACTGTTCAAGTTGCTTACTGATAACCCACAAGTATAGGGGATCGCAACAGTTTTCGAGGGTAGAGTATTCAACCCAAATTTATTGATTCGACTCAAGGGGAAGCCAAAGAATATTCTTAAGTATTAGCAGTTGAGTTGTCAATTCAACCACACCTGAAAGACTTAGTATCTGCAGCGAAGTATCAGTAGCAAGGTAGTATGATAGCAGCAGTAGCAACAATAACTAGTAGCATCAAAGTAACAGCAGTAGCAGCAGAGTAACAGCAGTAGCAACAGAGTAACAGTAGAAGCAGTGACAGCAGTAGCAGCAAAGTAACGTAGCAAGGACCAGTAGGAAAATACTCGTAGGCATTGGATCGGTGATGGATGATTATGTCGGATGCTATTCATCATGCAATAGTTATAACACGAAGAGATATGTAACTAGCTCCAGTTCGGCAATGTAATGTAGGCACGTATTCCGTATGTAGTCATACGTGCTTAGGGAAAAGAACTTGCATGACATCTATTGTCCATCTCTCCCGTGGCAGTGGGGTCCTAATGGAAACTACGGGATATTAAGGTTCTCCTTTTAATAAAGAACTGGACCAACGCATTAACACTTGGTGAATACATGAACTCCTCATACTATGGTCATCTCCGGGAGTGGTTCCGGCTATTGTCACTCCGGGGTTGCCGGGTCATAACACATAGTAGGTGACTACAACTTGCAAGATAGGATCAAGAACACACATATATTGGCGACAAGATAATAGGTTCAGATCTAAAATCATGGCACTCGGGCCCTAGTGACAAGCATTAAGCATGGCAAAGTAGTAGCAACATCAATCTAAGAACATAGTGGATACTAGGGATCAATCCCCATCAAAACTAACTCGATTACATGATAGATCTCATCCAACCCATCACTGTCCAGCAAGCCTACGATGTGAGTACTCACGAACGGTGAGAAACACGTACTCCCCCAAGCTTAGGCTTTTGGCCTAAGTTGGTCTACTCCGAAGGAGGGAAATAACCAGCTCCGGGGTACTCCAGAGTGTACTGAGGGTGCCACTGCTGTGTGAGCTCCTCTGGCTCCCACTGATAAACTAGCGTCTGGTACTCGACTGGTGGCTCGAGCATGGGCACCTGTGGTTGGGCTATGCCCCAATATGTGTAGATGTCCGAGGACATAATAATGTACCTACCTGCATGAAGATTGAAAAGAGAAGGAGCAGGCAAAGTAATAGTCTCACGAGTACCCTGACTAAATACCAGGTTATAAATCATCCTTCTATTTATATCTCTATCAAGAAAGTCGTGGCGAACCATGCTATCATAATCTAGATATCTCTCGGGAAGAAGAATCTCTTCTTCCTCGTCCAGTCTAATAGGTATCTCAAAGTGTTTGGCAAGACGGGTAGCATAGATACCTCCATAGACAATGCCTTTAGAACGGTTCGTGTTCAACCGTTGAGCTACTATAGCGCCCAAGCTATAAGTTTTATCATTATAAAGGGCTTCGCACAAGACCGCAAGATCTGGGGAGCTAAGGGAACCAGCTTTCCCACGGCCAGTCAAACATTTTCCCACAAATAATGAGAAGTACCGAAGCACGGGAAAATGTATGCTAGCAGCTCTAGCGCAAGACACTCCTCTCTCTTCTCCTACAGCAATAGTATCTATGAAAGCTTCCAAGTCCCATGGACGAGGTTCATGAATATCCCCAACCAAAGGCAATTTGCAAACATTGCAAAAATCCTGGAGTGACATGCGCTGGGGGATATCATATAATTTGAACTCAACCATAGGAGGATTCTTCCTTGGATAGAAATTAAAGCTTTGCACGAAGATATTAGTAAGGAGGAGGTATTCCGGTCACTTATCTTCAACGAAGGCGGTAAGGCCTGCGTTCTCCACGAAGTAATAAAAGTCCTCATAAAGTCCGCCGGCGCGTAAGAACACATCGCTTGGCCACTCGCACGCTCGAACTTCTGCAACTCGAGGGACCGGATACTTGGGTTTCTTCTTCTCACTTCCATCATCCTTGGGGTCACGGCTTGAAGAGCCTCTTAAGAACCTCCTCATCTTTTCCCTTTTCTATCTCTGAAAATTTCTGAAATTTTAGTGACTCTAAGGAAAAGTGAATAAGGCCCAATGAAACTCGTAGCAGCTACTCCCTCAAGTGCCTAGAGGCCATATGACGCATCAAAACTACTTGGGACCAGCTAAAATTAGCATGCAAAGCTCAAGAACAGGGTCACCAAGGCAGCAAAAATATGCGAAGTATAGGGCACTAGAGAAAAAACTAATTGGACCAATGGAGGAGTCACTTACCAAGGAGCAGTTTCCCCAAAACAGCTTGGTGAATGGTGCTTTGCACAAGGAGATCGAAAATCCCAGCAAGAAGAGCAAGAACATGGGTTTGAGCTGCGAAACGATTTTTTCTGGAGGTAGGAGAAGCAGATGGTAGCTAGAATGAGTGGAGGGGGTGCACATGGGCCCCACAAGCCTAGTAGGCGCGGCCAGGGGGTGCCCGCGCCTCCAGGGATTGTGGCCCGCTGATGCAGCCCCCTGACTAGCTCTCCATCTCAGTATTTTTCAAAAATTCCAGAAAAAATCATACTTGATTTTCAGGACGTTCGGAGAACTTTTATTTTCGGGGTACTTTTCTACGGGACGCTAAAACAGAAAACAGGGAAAACTAAACTAAACCTATCATTTTTATTCTAAGCAACCGAAGGTGAAAGCTTGGAACAGAGGTTTGTGACTCCTCGATTCATCCATCTCATGGTCATCGAAAGAAATCCGTCAATGAGGTTGATCAAGTCTCCTTGACAAACTTTTTCGAATCGCAAAAATAAACGGAGAATTTCCAAATGGTCACTAGGTTACCTCAATGGGGATGTGAATCTCCCCAACAAGCAAATCATACTTCATCTTAACACGAGGAATAGGGCATTCAAAGCTGTCAATAAGAATCGATGAAGTTTTTTCGATAGCATTGATGCAATGTACTCGATATTGTTTCTTCGGAAAGTGCACCATATGCTCATTACCGTTGACATGTAAAGTGACATTGGCTTTGTTGCAATCTATAACAGCCCCTGCAATGTTTAGAAAGGGTCTTCCAAGGATGACCGCCATGGCATCATCCTCGGGAATATCCAGAATAACAAAGTCTGTTAAGATAGTGACGTTAGCAACCACAACACGCACATCCTCACAAATGCCGATAGGGAAAGCAGTTGATTTGTCGGCCATTTGCACAGAGATTTCAGTGGGTGTCAACTTATCCAGCTCAAGTCTACGATAAAGAGAGAGAGGCATAACACTAACACCGGCTCCAAGGTCGCATAAAGCAGTTCTAACGTAGTTGCCTTTAATGGAGCAAGGTATAGTGGGCACTCCGGGATCACCTAGTTTCTTAGGAGTTCCACCCTTGAAAGTGTAGTTAGCAAGCATGGTGGAAATCTCAACCTCAGCTATCCTCCTCTTATTAGTCACAATATCTTTCATGTACTTGGCATAGGGAGACATTTTGAGCATATCTGTCAAACGCATTTGCAGAAAGATAGGTCTAATCATTTCAACGAATCGCTCAAAATCCTCATCGTCTTTTTTCTTGGATGGTTTGGGAGGAAAGGGCATGGGTTTCTGAACCCATGGTTCCCTTTCTTTACCATGCTTCCTAGCAGTGAAGTCATTCTTATCGTATCTTCTATTCTTAGGCTGTGGGTTATCAAGATCAACAGGTTCAATCTCCACATCCTTATCGTTGCTAGGTTGAGCATCTTCATGAACATCACTATTGAGATTATCATTAGGCTCATGTTCATCACCAGATTGTGTCTCGGCATCAGAAACAGAGACATCGTTTGGACTCTCAGGTGTATCAGCAACTGGGTTGCTAGCGTGGAGGTTCCTATCATCTTTCTTCTTCTTTCTAGGATGACTAGGTGCATCAGTGCTAACTCCTTGAGAATCTTGTTCAATTCTCTTAGGATGACCCTCAGGATACAAAGGTTCCTGGGTCATTCTACCGCCTCTAGTGACTACTCTAACAGAATTGTCATTCAACTCATTGAGCAAGTCATTCTAAGCATTAAGTACTTGTTCTACTTGAGTAGTAACCATAGAGGCATGTTTACTCAAGAGCTGAAGATCATTGACGTTTCTGTCCACACAAGCACTTAAATGACTAAGCATACGAGCATTTTGTTTCAATTGTCTGCTAACAAAATCATCGAAACTTTGTTGTTTGGCAACAAAGTTATCAAATTCATCCAGGCATAAGCTAGCAGGTTTATCAAAAGGAATATCACTCTCATTGAATCTACGAAGAGAATTTACTTATACTACCTGTATCGGGTTGTCAAGACCATGGATCTCTTCGATAGGTGGTAAATTTTTGACATCTTCAGATTTAATGCCTTTCTCTTTCATAGATTTCTTAGCTTCTTGCATATCTTCAGGACTGAGGAATTGAATACCTCTTTTATTTGGAGTTGGCTTAGGAGGTGGTCCGGGAATAGTCCAAGCATTCTCATTGCAGAAGATGTTATTCAATAGGATTTCAGCTTGTTCTACGGTTCGTTCCCTAAAAACGCAACCGACACAACTATCTAGGTGGTCTCTAGAAGCATCGGTAAGTCCATCATAGAAGATATCAAGTATTTCATTCTTCTCAAGAGGGTGATCAGGCAAAGCATTCAGTAGTTGGATGAGCCTCCCCAAAGCTTGTGGGAGACTCTCTTCTTCAACTTGCGTAAAGTTATATATTTCCTGCAAGGCAGCTTGCTTCTTATGGGCAGGGAAATATTTCTCAGAGAAGTAGTAGATCATATCCTGGGGGCTACGCACACAACCAGGAGCAAGAGAAGTGAACCAAGTCTTAGCATCATCCTTTAGCGAGAAAGGAAACAACTTAAGGATATAGTAGTGGCGGATCTTTTCCTCACTAGTGAATAGGGTGGCTATATCGTGTAGTTTGGTAAGATGGGCTACAACCGTTTCAGACTCATAACCGTGAAAAGGATCAGATTCGACTAGAGTGATTAACTCAGGGTCGACAGAGAATTCATAATCCTTATCGGTCACAAAGATAGGCGAAGTAGCAAACTTCGGGTCGTATTTCATCCTAGCGTTCAGAGATTTTTCTTTCCACTTGCGCAGTAAATTCTCGACATCATAGCTATCCTTACACGCAAGAAAATCCTCAGCTATCTCTCCCTCCATAACATAACACTCAGGCATATCAGGCAATTCATATCTAGGAGAGCTAGTTCTAACAGGCAAAATAGCAGGTTCTACTTCAATAGTATCAGCAGTTTCAGAGGTATCATCACATCTAGCGGCAACTCTAGCAATTTGTGCATCAAGGAATGCACCTAGTGGCAAAGCAGAATCAAGCATAGCATCATCATAAGCATCATGGGTAGCAGAAGTAGCATCATCAATCACAAGCGACATATCAAGATTTCTAGCAGGAGGTGGTGTTGCAAACTTAGTCATAACTAAAGGTGAATCAAGTGCAGAGCTAGATGGCAGTTCCTTACCTGTCCTCGTAGTTGAGGGCAAGACTTTAGTTCTTGGATCTTTCAGATTCCTCATAGTGACCAGCAGACGTAAATCCCAAGTGACTCAGAGAATATAGCTATGCCTCCCCAGCAACGGCGCCAGAAAAAGGTCTTGATAACCCACAAGTATAGGGGATCGCAACAGTTTTCGAGGGTAGAGTATTCAACCCAAATTTATTGATTCGACTCAAGGCGAAGCCAAAGAATATTCTCAAGTATTAGCAGTTGAGTTGTCAATTCAACCACACCTGAAAGACTTAGTATCTGCAACAAAGTATCAGTAGCAAGGTAGTATGATAGCAGCAGTAGCAACAGTAACCAGTAGCAGCAAAGTAACAGCAGTAGCAGCAGAGTAACAGCAGTAGCAACATAGTAACAGTAACAATAGTGGCAGCAGTAGCAGCAAAGTAACGTAGCAAGGACCAGTAGGAAAAGACTCGTAGGCATTGGATCGGTGATGGATGATTATGTCGGATGCTATTCATCATGCAACAGTTATAACACGGAGAGATATGTAACTAGCTCCAGTTCGTAGGCATGTATTCCGTATGTAGTCATACGTGCTTAGGGAAAAGAACTTGCATGACATCTATTGTCCATCCCTCCCGTGGCAGCGGGGTCCTAATGGAAACTATGGGATATTAAGGTTCTCCTTTTAACAAAGAACCGGACCAACACATTAACACTTGGTGAATACATGAACTCCTCATACTATGGTCATCTCCGGGAGTGGTTCCGGCTATTGTCACTCCGGGGTTGCCGGGTCATAACACATAGTAGGTGACTACAACTTGCAAGATAGGATCAAGAACACACATATATTAGCGAAAACATAATAGGTTCAGATCTGAAATCATGGCAATCGGGCCCTAGTGACAAGCATTAAGCATGGAAAAGTAGTAGCAACATCAATCTCAGAACATAGTGGATACTAGGGATCAATCCCCGTCAAAACTAACTCGATTACATGATAGATCTCATCCAACCCATCAATGTCCAGCAAGCCTACGATGAGATTACTCATGAACGGTGAAGAGCATCATGGAATTGGCGATGAAGGAAGGTTGGTGATGACGATGGCGACAATTTCCCCTCTCCGGAGCCCAGAACGGACTCCAGATCTGCCCTCCACAGGAAGAACAGGAGGTGGCGGCGCCTCCGTATCGTAAAACGTGATGAACTCTTCTCCCTAATTTTTTTCCGGATGAAAGGGAGTAAATAGACGTGAGATTGGAGGCGGTGGAGCGTTGTGGGCCCCACAAGCCTACTAGGCGCGGCCAGGGGGGCCCGCGCCTGGTGGGCTTGTGGGCTCACAACTCCACTTCCTCCCCTGATTCTTGCGCCAGTATTTTTTATATATTTCACAAAAATTCTCCGTAAATTTTCAGGTCATTCCGAGAACTTTTATTTCTGCGTAAAAACAACACCATGGTAATTCTGCTGAAAACAGCGTTAGTCCTGGTTAGTTCCATTAAAATCATGCAAATTAGAGTCCAAAACAAGGGCAAAAGAGTTTGGAAAAGTAGATACGATGGAGACGTATCACTTACTAGTGTACCATAGAGTTCAAGTTGCAATGCATCAAGATCGTTCCATCTCAAGAACACTATAGAGAGAGAGATTGAACACATAGCTACTAGTACAAACCCTCAGTCCCGAAGGTGGACTACTCCCTCCTCATCATGGAGGCCATAGGGATGATGAAGATGGCCTCCGGTGATGATCTCCCCCTCCGGGAGGGTGCCGAAACAGGCTCTCAGTTGGTTTTTTGTTGCTACACAGGCTTGTGATGGCGAAACTCTTGATCTATGGTTATTTATGGGGGTTTATGTATTTATTGGAAGTTTTGGCGTCGATATCATGTCAAGATGGGCCTCGAGGGGCCCACTAGGCACCAGTACGCGCTTGGGGGGTTGGCGCGCCCTTGTGCCTAGTGGGCACGAGGCCCCCCCCCTCTGGCGGTTCTTTGCTCGAGTATTTCTCTTTTCTTCCAAAAAATCATCAAAAAGTTTCATCCAATTCCAAGAACTTTTATTTCTTTGCAAAAAACAACACCACGAAGGTGATGTCAGCCTCCAGAGTCCATGCGAATGGGCCTGACCTCTTCGTCAGCTTGAAGAACGGCAATGCTCGCCGTCGAACTTTGAGGTGAAGCACCCCAGGGAGGTTAGGCATCCTGTCAGCTTCTGCATCTCCTTGAGTGTTCGGGGAGGGTGCATTTGCTTGATGGCC
The DNA here is from genome assembly GCF_904849725.1 of Hordeum vulgare subsp. vulgare. Lineage (NCBI taxonomy): Eukaryota > Viridiplantae > Streptophyta > Magnoliopsida > Poales > Poaceae > Hordeum > Hordeum vulgare. The sequence goes on along the minus strand of NC_058519.1, from coordinate 350,100,691 downwards.
TTGACCTTATCTGGGTTCGTCTCTATCCCTTGATGGGACATGAGAAAGCCCATGAGCTTGCCACAGGGGTGTAACTACTAAGATGCGATCCTTTCTGATCTGGGGATCAAGGCCCCGAATTGGAAAGGAGCGCATCTAAGCGTCTCGCAAACAAGGTATCATAGCACATACATAATATCAACAGACTGACAATCAGGGATTCAATTGCCATCTCATAAATATATCAGAGTACATCACGCATACAATCAAGGTAGTTCCGCTACGGACTACAAAACAAGGGAAATGGCTAAGCTACCCTGCCTGCTCGCCCACGATCACGACCACGCCTCAATCTTCTGGATAGTTCACGTATAGACGGTCGTTCTCCTCGTCGTACTGCCATGCCAGCTGCGTGCCGTCGGGATCACCTGTCTCGGGGGTACCTGAACCTGTTGGTGTTGTGAAGGAATTTGTGAGCCACGGGGACTCAGTAATCTATGACCTCGGTGTCAGAACTAGTCAAGTTATTAGGTTGGATAGGTGGAGTAGTTAGGTTGCAGCATCCTAAGCTTGATATGGTAGCTAACTTACGTAGAACATATATGAAGGTGGTCTATACTAGCAGTCGATGATAAATGACCACTAAGTGACCCTGAACACCTACATACGTCAATCATAACCCCACCATGTTTCCGATCGAAGAACGATCTTCGAGGGGACAGTCACGGTTACGCACACAGTTGGCAATTTTATTAGCTTATGTTTAAGTTATCTATTATCGGATGTTAAAAAAATATTCCAAGTTGCCACATAACCGCGGGCACGACTTTCCGAAAGATTAAACCCTGCAGGGGTGCTCCAACTAGTCCATCACAAACGAACACGGGCCGCAAAGTAATCCTCTATCACGAATCTCGTGATCTCGTCGGATTCCTTAGAGGAAAACCTCAACTCTTGGGGGAACCAAAGCTTCACTCAGATTCCTATACGCAAGATATATCGCTAAGGTAAGACAAGACTAGCAGGACCTCCCGGTGTGTCGACGACCCTGATAAGAGCCATGTATCTCAGTCTCATGACAACATCGTCTATGCAAAGTGGACAAGGACCAAACCTCAAGTTTCCTTGGGGTGGTCTTGCCGACTGCTAGGTGGGTGGACCAACACTCATGAGGAGCACTGGCCCGGGTTGTTGATTAAATTCCTCGGGGTAGCTATTCCCTATGCAGATTATTATTAAGTGATTAGCAAATTAAAACCAATGTTGGGTCCTGTCGGACAAGTCTTAACACTACGTGATTTATCAAGGGGGTCCCCATAACAACCCCGAACGTGTTAGGAGTGATCAATATGGAATCAAACACCGGTAGCCGGTAACTATGGTGGCAACAATGGAACAAAGCACCCGGCAAAAGGCTAGGCCTTCCGTTATTTACCAAGTATATAGGTGCATTAAGTAAATAAAAGAATTAAGAGAATGATATCAATCTCATGTTGTCACATGAGGCAAAGCACCTGCATCTAGCAACGCTAACATTAGTAGCTGAGCAATGCCTACTTAGCCATTCAAGTTTGCTAGGAAGGGATAAGTGTTTGGTTTCATGGCATATCAGGAGGCAATTATTTCATTGGTAGGCAGCGAGCATAGACAAAGGAAACGTAATCTAGCATAACAAGTCTAGAGATGGAATCAAGGTCATATCATGTTGCCTGTGATATCCTCAGCTTGGAACGGTTCTTGATCGTCTTGCACATACTCTCCCGAATCCACGAACTCGTTCTCCGATCCCGGTGCTACCCAACATAAGAGTAACATCCCATGAACAAAAACACCTCAAGATGCAACAAGCACATGATGCATGATGAATATGAGCATGCATCACTATTTCTATCACTAGCACAAGCACGAAGAGTAAATACATGTTCCTAGACAGAACTGTATCCTAAGATATTTTGACATGCATGAGAATGACATGATCAGATGCTTCTCGAGAAAACGATGCAAAAGCATATAAAGATCATTACAAACGGAGCTACGGATGAACGGGAATCAACGAAACAAGATATGAAGCCCTACGTGTCAAATTCATCACCACACACTCCAATGGCTCAATTCTGGTATTTCCAGGTAGCCAAAACATAAAACAACCCAACATGAATGGGGTGGAGCAAAGAAGAACACCACATCATCAACTAAGCACACACAAACATCAAAATGACAAAACTACACAATCTGCCATAAACTGCATCATAGCACTTTGAGAGCTACATGCAAAGCACCTACAACCACCCAAATATGACAAATAATATATGTGGCTGTAGCTATCCAAGAGTACTACAAGCACAAGCAAGAATCACACACAAAGGAATTAAACACGGAAAGTTCAAGGCTGCAAACTTGCCCAAAAATATCAGATTTCAGGGACTTAGTGAAAATTCCAGATTCTCACCATCTGTCTATGCTCTGAAGCATTTTGACAGCAGCCAAAACAATATCTACAGGACTCCAAATGGAATATAATTTTACACGGAGCTAGACAAACATATCAGCTTCAACTTTCCAGTTGAAAGCTAAGGCTAGATCACAACACATTGACCTGCACAATCTCATCAACAGGAGAAGAAAATATAAACAGATTCTCAAACTTAGTGAAAATCTTAGATTTTCACTAATCTGGAATTTCAGCCACATGCCCACTTTGTCTAGGCACAACTTGCACACAAGATGCCCTAAGTGAGAAATTACACCAACAAGCTATAGAGGGGATCACCCTCTACTGCCACAACAAGAAAACATGCCCTTGGGCTCATCTCACTCCATGGAAACAAGGACTAAACTTAGAACAAACTTGAATCTGTCATATCCAGAAAGTGTTCCAATGGCAAAACTAAGTTCACCAATTGATTCCTTGGGAGATTCTACCCCAAAATCATATATAATATCTATGCACTTACTTGGAGCAAGTGACCACAAACAAGGAGGGAAAATCTACTAGAAACATACATAGTGAATAGTGCGTCATCTCATGTGCACATCACTATATCCGCTCCTACATAGTTACTTGTTCATGTGCAACAACAAAAAAGTGACATGAGGGTTTTGACCCCATGTATGTGTGTCATAGCACATCATCATCCAAGATCACCTACCAAGCTATCCACACACACAAGATATCATGCCCACTCACATATGGTCATGTGAAGGTGCATAGTTGACTTACAAAGGTGGGGTGATCACACACACCATCTACTCCAATAAACCACACTATAACATGCTCTTGATCAAAACACAATATGTAAGTCCTCTAAATATGTAACACAAGCATGGAAGAATCATATCACAAACACATGCACATCTACTTGTGCCACATGAGTTAAACTCATGTGTGTGTGTTGCACACACACACTACAAGATATATGCACACAAGCATGCCACACTACTCCACATAAGCATCTCACTATTTGCATCTACACACATGCACTTATGCTAGCATCACCACACATACACATGCACATCACCATGTGCACACATACCACATACACCACACACACAAATGTTACCATCACCATTACAAGTACTAGACAGGAAAATAAAAATAAAATGCACACCTTTCTTGCACTATTATTTAGGCACAAGGTGTAGCAAGTAAATAGCAAAGTAAAATAAAATAAAGAAAGAAAAAAAATAAAAGGGCAGGCCTGGGACCGAACCCAGTGCCTCTGGTTACAACACAGAGCCCAAACCACCACACCATTGTCACTGCATTCGATAGGGAAGGGGGATCCAACAGGGTAAGGTTTCCCCTGTAGCTCACTATGCCGAAACAAATCAAAACAAAAGGTGCCGAGGGGGGATTCGAACCCACGCCCTCTCATCAGGCAACACAACACCACTACCACTATGCTACGGATCGGCAACTGACAGAGAAGGGGAAGTAACTCTGAAGAGGATCCCCTTCGCATCTCCATTGCCCGACAATGGCCGGAACAGGGGAAGGTGCTCGCCGGCATTGTGCTACGAATTTAACTACGGCTGCTATATGGAAGGTTGATTGGGCAACCACGGTTCCATTTCTAACGCATCTACTGCCCGAGCGGCCCTACAACGATGGATCAACGCAGCGCGGCGGCTCCGGCGACAGAGGTGACACGCCGACGATTCTACAGCTACAGCTCTCGATCTGGGACAGGGAGGAAGGAGGAGGAGTACTACCTCACGTACGGGTCGAGGAGGAAGCGCCCGTAGAGGAAGTAGTAGGAAGAAGCGCGTCGGCGAAGAGGCTTGTCGGAGAAGAAGCGTCGTCGGGAAGAAGAGGAAGCAGAGGCGATGAAGACGATCCAACAATGGGAACGGGCTCCTGGATGACGCTGCAAGCTTCTGGACCCTTCGACGAGGAGGAAGCTGCACCACAGCGATGGCGACGACCTCCTTCACGGCTCGGCCATGGCGGAGCCGATCTGCTTACCTCGCGTCGTCGACAGAGAGAGGAGGAAGAGGGGATTGGAAGTGGCGGCGGCGTAGGAGGAACCCTAGCCAAGGCACGGACGCCAAGGGGGTTAAATAGGGTGAAGGGGGAAGAGAGGGACGCGGCGCGGCCATGTGCGCAACGCTCTCCGGTGGAAAGCAGAGGGGAACGCTTGGAGAGGATGACATACGGGACCCAGTGCCCTGTTGGAAAGCGAGGAAGAAGAGAGGGACGCGCCTTGGGCTCGCGAGAGAGAGAGGGAAGCGGGCCGACTAGTGGGAGGAGGCCCACCTAGTGGCGACAGATAGAGAAAGAAAGCCGTGGGCTAATTCCTATTAAATGAAAACCAGAGAAAGAAATATAGACACAGGGCTATCTCTTGTGGATAAAATCAAACTAAAAATGTCCCTAGTCAAGAAAATAAATAACCTATTTAAATAAAATACAAATGGAATTTATGGAGCAACTTAAATAAATACAAAACAACAATTTGGTTTCTGCTTTGTGGTTTATTTGTACCTTTAGAACACTTACCAAAACACCAAATCTAGCACTCCAATATCCCCACAATATTCCCTAAACATTGGACATTTTAAAATCAGGGAAGGAATAGTTGGAATAAGGAGCTAGAGATAAATTGAGAGAAAGGGGTTTTGAAAACTAGTGCCACCACAATACTATTACTACTAGCCACATGAAATCACTAGGTAACCACCATCTCATAAGAACACAATGCAATCACAAGGACAAGACATGGCATATCACAATATGGTATGCATGCATGCAAGGAAGAAAAAAAGGGACACATGAAATCATATGTGCATAGGACTCTCTCATATCAATGACAAGGTGGACCCACATGAAGTAGGTTCCAAATAGGGAAGGTTTTACACTTGGGGCATTACAAACTCTCCCACACTGCAAAAAGATCTCGCCCCGAGATCTACGCCTGAAAGAACTCCAGAAATTCAGAACGGAGGTGATCCTCACGTTCCCAAGTAGCCTCTTTATCGGAATGGTGTGACCACTGCACTTTGAGAAATTTGACGGTCTTGTTGTGGGTCTTGCGCTCAGTCGCCTCGAGAACCGCAACTGGATGCTCACGATAAGAAAGGTCAGGCTAAAGGTCGATGTCTTGAAGATGGACAGTGCGCTCGGGGGTCTTGAAGCACCTCCGAAGTTGAGAAACATGGAACACGTCATGGACATTTGCAAAGGTTGACGGGAGCTCAAGCTGGTACACAAGGTCGTCTCTCTTGCCAACCACTCTGAACGGACCAACAAAACGAGGTGCAAGCTTGCCTTTGATGCCAAAGCGTTGCATACCCTTCATAGGCGACACCTTGAGATAGACGAAGTCATCAAGCTCATAAGATATGTCACGGTGCTTGCTATCATAATAGCTCTTCTGACGGGACTGAGCTGCTATGAGATTATTCCGAATGACCCGACACATCTCTTCAGCTTCTTCTATCAAATCATTCCCAAGGATCTGACGCTCGCCGGTCTCGGACCAGTTGAGCGGGTTACGACACTTCCTGCCATAGAGAATTTCAAACAGAGCTTTGCCAGAACTAGCTTGATAACTGTTGTTATACGAGAACTCCGCAAAAGGCAGACAATCCTCCCACTTCATGCCAAAAGAGATAACACAGGCTCTCAGCATATCCTCAAGAACCTGATTAACTCGCTCCACTTGACCACTAGTTTGAGGATGAAAAGCTGTGTTGAAGCGTATCTTCGTGCCCATCGCAGGCTGAAAAGAGTCCCAGAACTTGGAAGTGAAGATACTTCCGCGATCCGAAGAGATCATCATAGGCACACCGTGTAAGGACACAATCCTGGAGGTGTACAACTCTGCCAGCTGAGCTGCTGAAATGGATTCCTTGACTGGAAGAAAATGAGCCACCTTACTCAACTTGTCAATGACGACGAAGATGGCATCATTACCCTTCTTGGACTTCGTAAACCCGGTAAAGAAATCCATCTCGATGTGATCAAACTTCCACTCGGGAATGGGCAATGGATGCAAAAGACCTGGTGGACGTTGATGCTCTGCTTTCACCCTTCGATATACATCACATTCATTTACGAACTGAGCAATCTCACGCTTCATACGAGTCCACCAGAAGGTCTGTTTCAAGTCGTGGTACATCTTGGAGCTTCCAGGATGAATAGGGAGCAGAGAGTTATGAGCTTCCTCCATGATTACCTTTCTGAGATCACCTTTCGGGGCGACAAGGCGATCCTCGAAGAACAACGTGTCTCTGGCATCAACAGTGAAGCACTTATACTTGGGAAGACTCTTTGCCACGCCTTATCACCATAGCGTCAAGAAGTTGTGCTGCTCGGACCTGATCTTCCAAGGTAGGAGAGATCTGAAGGTTTGCAAGAAATCCATGAGGTACTAGCTGAAGATTGAGCTTCCTGAAAGACTCACAAAGACCAGGCTGGAGAGGTTGCAGAATCAGACTGTTGCAGTACACTTTCATGCTCAGTGCATCCGCCACGACATTAGCTTTGCCTGGCGTGTACTCAACACTCGGATTAAAATCCTGGAGCATTTCCACCCAATGTGTTTGCCGAAGATTCAGGTTAGGCTGAGTGAAGATGTACTTGAGACTCTTGTGATCGGTGAAAACTTCAACCTTACGTTCCAACAAGAGGTGTCTCCAAGTCATTAGAGTGTGTACCACAGCTGCTAGCTCAAGATCATGCACAGGATAGTTCTTCTCCGCTGGCTTCAACTGCCTGGAGGTATAAGCAACCACCTTCTTATCTTGCATCAGGACTGCACCAAGACCCTGGAGAGAAGCGTCGCAGAAGACCTGGTAAGACTTGGAATCATCCGGAGGAACCAAGACTGGAGTGGAGGTAAGCTTCTCTTTGAGTGTGTCGAAGGCCAACTGATACTCTGGAGACCAAGCATATTTCACACCTTTCTGAAGAAGACTTGAGAGCGGCTTGGCGATCTTGGAGAAGTTCGCAATGAACCTTCTGCAATAGCCAGCAAGCCCGAGAAAGCTTCGAAGCTGTTTCACATTCTGCGGAGGCTCCCATTCAACAATGGCTTGCACCTTGGACGGATCAACTTTAATGCCCTCAACAGAGATAATGTGCCCAAGATAGACGACTTCTTTCAACCAGAACACACACTTGGAAAACTTGGCATACAGCTTGTACTCTCTCAGCTTATCAAGCACCAATCTGAGATGTTCTTCATGTTCTTCCTCAGTTTCAGAAAAGACCAGAATGTCATCGAGGTAGAGCAAGACAAAGTCATTCTTGAACGGAGAGAATATGTAGTTCATCAATCGACAAAATGTCGGAGGAGCATTTGCCAGACCAAAAGACATGACTGTATACTCATACGAGCCAAAACTAGTCCTGAAGGCAGTCTTCGGAATATCTTCCTCGCGAATGCGAATTTGATGATAGCCCATCCTGAGATCAAGCTTGGATAAGACTTTAGCACCTTTCAACTGTTCGAACAACTCAGTTATGTTCGGAAGTGGATATTTGTTCCTGATTGTCTTCTTGTTCAATGGACGGTAATCGACACACAGCCGGTCCGTGCCATCCTTCTTCTTGACAAACAGAACACCACAGCCCCACGGAGATGAGCTCGGTCTGATCAAACCCAAACGCTCCTGCTCATCGAGTTGCCTCTTAAGTTCCTTCAATTCTTCTGGACCCAGCTTGTACGGCCGTTTACACACGGGCTTTGTGCCTGGCTCAAGCTCAATCACAAACTCAACTTCTCTATGCGGAGGCATGCCTGGCAGCTCTTCAGGAAACACATCTTCATATTCGCAGACCACTGGGACTTGCGAAATAGGATTGATCTCACCCTTTTCATTCAAAGAGAACAGACGGATTGTATCATTGCGCGCCGCGAATATAATCACGTCCTCCGAAGAGTGGGTCAACTTCACTTCTTTGGCTTCACAATCAATTGACGCCTTGTTCATGGCCAACCAGTCCATACCAAGAATCAAGTCAATGTTGGAATTGCCCGAGACAATAGGAGATGCCAAAAAAGCATAAGCACCCATCTTGACAGAAACATCCGAAACCATCATGTGGGAATCATGATCTTGCCACGAGACATAATTGAAAGAGGCTTAGGGAAATCATGAGTAGGGAACCCATGCTTAAATGAGAATGGCCTTGAGATAAACGAATGCGATGCACCAGAATCAAATAACACTTTAGCAGGAATACCATTGACGAGGAGGTTACCCATGATCACATCTGACGAGTTTTCTGCCTCAACTGCATTCACCATGTTGACTCGAGCTGATCTGGGGTTGAACTTGACAAGAGCATTGCTTGGAGGTTTGCCTGGAGGAGGAGGCGACAGTCGGAGCTGAGAAGTACACTTGTTGGCATAGTGACCCTTCTGCCCACACTTGTGACAAGTCACCTCTGCTGGCTGCCAATACTAAGTCTGAGGAGGCCCTTGCTTCTGATGCTAGAATCTCTGCTGGAAGACAGGGTTGGGTGGGTGGGAAGAACCACGACCACCATAGTGCTTGAGCTGCTGTGAGTGCCGACGAGGAGGGGGAGACACCCGAAACTTCTGTTGCTTCTGAACCACCTGAGTCGAGGAAGAGCTGGAATCTCTGAAGCGCTTCTTAGAATTCTCCACCCTGAGCAAGGCTGCCTCTGCCCTGAGAGCTAGGTTGTAGAACTTGTCGAACTCCTCAGGATCGTGCAAAGCAAGAGCTAACTGCAAATCTTCTTTCAAGCCACCTCTGAACTGATAAATCTTGCTCTTCTGATCCGGGATATCCTGCAACGTGTATCGGGCTAGCTCGTGGAACTCAACGTTGTACTTGTACACGGAATTGCCACCCTGCTTCAAACGCCTGAACTTCTCACGCATCTCCTCCACGAAGTTGGAAGGAATATAGTTGGACCTGAAGTCACGGCAGAACTCATCCCAAGAAATCACCCCTAGCGCCTCTAGAGTCCTTCAGCTGTTGCCACCAGATAGAAGTCTGCCCTTCAACTGGAATGTTGCAAATTTAACAAAATCCTCAGGACGAACATTGCTAAACTCGAAATGCTTGTTCATATCACAGATCCAATCCTTTGCATCAAATGGCTGGTCACACGAAGTGAAAGTCTTTGGCTGGTTCGACAGGAACTGACTCAGACTAGCAAACTGATTGCCACCATGCTGGAAATTGCCTTGCTCCTGATTAGCTCTCTCTTGCAACAACTGTAGCAGCATCTGGGTGTTTGCATTAGTAGCAGCCATCACCACTTGCCAGGCCTCTACAGGAGGAGGCGGCGGCGGAGGAGGATTCTCCGGAGGAGGAGGTGGTGGCGGCATATTCTCACGCTCTAGGTTCTGACGCATTGGTGGAGCCATCCTGAAGACGGGTAGCATATTAGCCCATAGAATAAATTGAAGATATTCCTGAATCAAAAGACAGGAATATCTGAACAGGAATAAGCAATTGCACTCGAACAAAATAGTAAGAATGCTTCCTTAAAGTGCCGGTCGACAAAATTCCGATAAAGACCACTGCAAACAAGTATGAGCTAGAACTGCTCAGAACAAACATATGATCGTTCGTCCGGTCGCGTGCGGGCCGCGTGCTCGCTGGCAGATGCTCGCAACTTTTTTTCGTTAAATTTGCTGTAACCGTATGTTTCTTTGATACAAACGTTTTTTCATGCAACTTTTTTTCTCATGTAAATTTGTTGCAACCAGCGTCATATTTGCTGCATATACGTTTGGTTACAACTCTAGTTCTTTAAATTTTTCGTTACGATCGATGTTTTTTACTTTTGCTACAACCGTGTTGATTTTTGCTACAACCGGCATCATGTTTTGCTGCAACTGTTCACTAAAAAGTTGCATACACGTCACGTAAATATTTGCTACAACCGGCGTTTGACTTTTGCTACCACGCATCATCAACTTTGTTTTTTTGCTACGATCACGTAGATATTTTTTTTGTTACAAATTTTATTTTTTGTTGCAACCGTTAAAAAAATTGTTGCATTACATCGAAATTTTGCTGTATAAAAAGAAAAATGTTGCATGCGGATCGAAGGAAGACGAAAGACGCGGGGTTAGATCGTGCGGCTCGCGCCAGCCGGTACAAAGTTTGGGCCGGCGCGCCGTCGCAGATCAGTCCCCAAAACAAAAGGCAGCAGCTGCCGAGCGAGCAAACCACCACCAGCTCACTCGCGCACGCATCCCAGATCAGAGATCCCATCTCGTCATGGCCACCGCCGCCACCGCCTCCGCCCCGGCCTCCGCCTCCACCTCCGCCGCCTACGACGCCCCCTCTGCCTCCTCCTCCTGCCCCGCCGCCGTCTGCCTCGTCCCTTTCAGGTACGCTCGTTCTCTCGCGCTCAACCTCCTCGCTGAAACCCCATAAGCAGGGCAGGGGTAACAATGTCCTGCTGCTGCTGCACAGGTGGTGGGCGGGGGTGCGCGAGGAGGCGGCAGAGGAGGGCGGGGTCCGTTACGCAGCCACGCCGGCGGCCTCACCCTCATATTATGGCCTCAGGCTTCTCCACAGCTTCCTCCACCCAGATCTCGTGCTGCGCCTCGACCGCGGGGAGTGCCGCGCCAGCGCAACCTCGGGAGGGAGCCGCAGCTACGCACTCGTCCCGGCGGACGAGCTCTCGCGAGCGCTCGCCAGGTCAGTCGGCCTCGCTCCGTATCCTCGTTTTTGTCTTGTGTAACAACTTGGATGCAATAATGCTCGAGGGGCAGAATCTAGAATGGTGATGCAATCGCATGAGCTGGCTTGTTGGTAGATTGAGCTCTAGTAGTAATGCGGTGATGATGGCAACACGTGAGTCTCATGCACTGACTATTTTGAATTCCGATCAAGTGCTTACGCTTTTTAACTTGGGGCAGGTGTTTCTGGTAGGAATGGGCATTCAGTTAATTGGACTTCCTATTATTGGTTAATTCGGTTACATAAATAATATGGATTTTCAGGGTTGAAGCCTAATTACTCAAACAAAAATGTGGAATTTTCTTTATTGTTTCCTTTCCGTATGAAAGGAGGAAGATCACAGAGGTGATTGGAATCGCACGGTATTCAATCAATGGAGATATTACATATATACCAGTACAAGCACACGCAGGTGCAGCCACTAACTCAACTACTGCCGCAACTAACTCCACTAAGCTAGTGCATGCGATAAGGACGCATATGACCAGGAGAATTGGTTACAGAGAGAGAGAGAGTTGAGGGAGAGAGCTACGTGGGTGCAACGGCTTGTGTGGGCGTGCTCCAACACCCCCCCTCAGTCACAGCGGTGCCATCGGAGACGCAAAGACTGGCCTTGAACTCATCAAATGCGGCAAAGGGAAGGCCCTTCGTCATGATGTCGGCGAACTGTTGCGATGTCGGAACGTGCAGAACGCGGACGTGACCCAAGGCGACCTTCTCCCGCACAAAGTGGATGTCAAGTTCAATATGTTTTTCCGCCGATGATGAACTGGATTTTGTGCGAGGTAGACGGCGGAGACATTGTCGCAGTACACCAGTGTAGCCTTGGCGAGGTTGACGTGAAGCTCATGCAGAAGTTGGCGTACCCATCAGCACTCGGCGACGGCCCGATACTCGGCCTCCGCACTGGACCGAGACACTGTAGGTTGTCGCTTGGACGACCAGGAGAGCAGCGAACCGCCAAGGAACACGCAGTAGCCCGACGTGGACCGACGCGTGTCGGGGCAGCCGGCCCAATCGGCGTCCGTGTAGACGACGAGCTCGGACGGCGAAGAGGCGGTGATGGAGAGACCGTGTGAAGTCGTCCCACGAACATAGCGGAGGATCCGCTTCACCATCGTCCAATGTGGCTGGCGGGGCGCGTGCATATGCAAGCATACCTGCTGAACGGCATAGGTGATGTCGGGCCGTGTCAGCGTGAGGTATTGCAATGCCCCGGCTATGCTCCGATAGGTGGAAGCATCGTCAACCAAGGCACCATCCGTGGCAGAAGCTTTTGGCTTTGTGTCAACGGGAGTGGGCGCAGGCCGACAGTTCGTCATGCCGGCGCGCTGTAACAACTCTTCAGCGTACTGGCCTTGATGAAGAAAGAAGCCACGTGAAGAGCGCTGCACTTGTATGCCAAGAAAGAACTTGAGAGGACCCAAGTCTTTGAGAGCAACAGAGTGGTGGAGGCGCCCGATGATGTGATGCAGCAGTGTCGTGGACGAGGCCGTCAGTATAATGTCGTCGACATAAAGGAGGAGGTACGCGGTGCCGCGGCCACAGTGAAGCACAAACAGAGAAGCATCGGATCGCGTGGCGGCGAAGCCGAGGTCCTGAAGACAACCGGTGAACTTCTGAAACCACGCGCGCGGAGCCTGTTTCAAACCGTAAAGTGATTTGGACAACAGGCACACGTCAGTGGGGTGCGAGGGGTCGATGAAGCCGGCAGGCTGTTGACAGTACACGTGCTCAGAGAGGTCGCCGTGAAGGAACGCGTTCTTCACGTCGAGCTGGTGAACTGGCCATGAGCGCGACGCTGCGAGCTGAAGTATGAGACAGATGGAGGCAGGTTTGACGACGGGCGAGAATGTGTCGGTGTAGTCGATACCGGGGCGCTGAGAGAACCCGCGAACGACCCACCTGGCCTTGTAACGATCGAGAGCACCATCAGGACGAAGTTTGTGCCGAAATACCCATTTGCCGGTAATCACATGCGCACCGGGGGGACGAGGCACCAAGCGTCATGTACAGTTGGCCACGAGTGCGTCATACTCCTCTTGCATGGCCGCTTTCCAATGAGGGTCACGCAAGGCAACCCGCACAGATGATGGCAACGGCGAGGGAGCGGTGACTGCAGTGAGGACGTAGTCATCATCATACCGCGTGTTGCGGCAATGGACGCCCGCCTTGGACCGGGTACGCATGGGGTGACCAGGAAATGGTCCGGCAGGATCGGCGACAGATGCGGATGCGGCTGAGGTGGGAGAAGAGCCTGGTGGGTAGGCGAACTCATCATGGGCGAAGCCGAACCAGCCGGAGGAGAGCAAGGTGGTTCGCTGGCACCCGAACTAGCCGCATGAGCGGTCGAGGCGGCCGGGGTTGATGGCCCAGTGGACCGACGAGACGCAGAAGTCGGGGTAGCCATCCGTGGTGAAGAGGCTGGTGTGGGCGTGGGCGGAGCCATGCGCTGCCGGGCCACTGGTGGTGACAATGAGGGCTGTGGCTGGTCACCCGTGAGAGCCGGCACGCAAGAGGGTGGTGGAGACGGCGAGACCACCTGCGCAAAAGGGAAGACGAGCTCGTCGAAGAAGACGCTCCTGGAGAGGAAGACCCGTCCGGAGAGTGGATCAAAGCATTTGTAACCTGCATGATCAGGCGGGTATCCGAGAAATACACACGCATCGGAGCGCGGAGCCAGTTTATGAGGCGCGGTGGCGGTGGTATTGGGATAGCACAAACACCCAAAAACACGCAAGTGGGAGAGGGATGGGGCGGCGCCGTGGAGGAGCTCGAACGGGGTGACTCGTTGGCGGGGACGACACGACCGACGATTAAGCAGGTAAGTGGCAGTGGCGAGAGCGTCCGGCCAAAACCGTGGTGGCATGGAGGCGTGAAAGAGAAGAGCATGCATGCCTTCGGTGAGCGTCCGGATGATTCGCTCGGCGCGGCCATTTTGGGCAGAAGCATACGGACAAGACAGCTGAAAGTCGATGCTGTTAGAGGCGAGAAAAGCGCGGAAAGCTTTGTTATCAAACTCTTTGCCATTGTCAGTACGGAAAGCACGAACAGGTCGTTGGAACTGAGTAGCAACATAGGCGTGGAGGGTAATGAGGAGCTCATATACATCAGATTTCTTGCGTAATGGGAAGGTCCAGGCATAGTGTGTATGGTCATCAAGCACAACAAGAAAATAATTGAAGCCAGAGTTACTAAGAACGGGTGAGGTCCAAACATCACAATGCAATAATTCAAATGGAGCAGAAGCAATATGAGGGGAAGGAGAAAAAGGAAGTCGAACATTTTTTCCTATTTGGCAGGCATGGCAAGTATGAGCTTGCGTTTTATTACAGGGGATAGCTGAAGAAGAAAGCAAAGTGGAAAGCGCGGCTCGACCCGGGTGGCCAAGGCGCTGGTGCCAGCGATCAGTGGAGGCCGACGAGGCGCAAAGGACGGTCGGGGAGGCGCGGCTGGAGCTCGAACGAAGTGAGTAGAGGTCACCGTGGCTGTTACATCGGAGAAGTACCGTTCGTGTGAAGAGATCCTTGACAGAGAAACCAAAAGGATCAAATTCCACGGACACAAAATTATCACGGGTAAGTGCACGGACAGAAATAAGATTTGTAATGAGTTGATCGGAAACTAAAACATTGGAGAGATGAAGGGGTTGGGAGGAGGTAGGGATGGAGGTCGAACCAGTAAAGGACACGGGAAGAGAAGCACCATTACCGACTGTGATGCTAGGGAGAGATGAACGGGGGAGGAAGATTGAAGCATACCGGGACTGGCCGTCATGTGGGAGGTGGCGCCAGTGTCAAGAAACCAATCGCCGCCGCCGGTGTAGGGCTGTTGGGACAGCTGATTCAGCGCGGCGTGGAGGGCAGCGTAGTCCCAAGGATTGCCCGGCGTGGCCGGCGCCTGGACTGGCGAAGGAGCAGGCGGGGCACCGTACGTGGATGCGAGCATGCCCTGGGCCACCGTAGGGTGAGGGCCCAGTACGCCAGCTCCCGGCGGGCGAGGGAGCGGACGAAACGGCACCGGCCAGGCCTGGACGACCCCAGTCCAGGGGTTGTAGCCGCCGTAGCCGCCGAAGGCAGGCGCTGTGGGCGGGGGCGCCACGGGAGCGCCAGTGGAGTGGCCGCCGGCACCAGGCTGTCCGCCGCCGGTATGGCCCCCCTTGCGTGAGCGTTTCCGTTGACGAGAGCCGCCAGGGCTGGGCACGCTCGGCTGGGCGGGCGTAGGAGCCGGCTGCGGAGCAGGAGCCGGTGGAGAGGGTGCCGGGGCTCCGCCGGCGAACAGGGCGGTGGCGGACTCGGAGGCAGCGGCGTTGTCGATGCGGCGCTCCTCACGCAGCAGATATGTGCGCACTTGGATGAACGTGGGAAGCTTCGAGTCATCGTACGTCATCTGCGAGACGGCATGAGCGAATTTGTTGCTGATCCCAAGTACCAGATTGGAGACCATGCCACGGTCGTCCACGGGCATGGCGCAGTCTCGGAGAGTGTCCGCCAAAACCTTGAGGCGGGTGCAGTATTCGCCGATGGAGAGATGCCCTTGCCGGAGTGTGTGGAAGGCCTCGAGCGCCAGGCAGCCGCGTTGAGCGCGGTTGTCGAGGAAAAGAGACCGGATCGCCGTCCATAGGGAACGCGCCGTCTCATCGTCATGCTGGATGGTCGCCATGATCTCCTCGGAGACAGTGAGATACAGCCACCGGACAATGCTCCAGTCGATCTGGGTCCAGCAGGAGTCGGAGCGGCGGCGGCGTGCGTCGATGGAGCCGTCAACGTGGTCCATGAGCGCGTAGGAGCGAAGGAGGGCGTTGAAGAAGGAGTTCCACGTGGTGAAGTTGGGTGGGTCCTGCTGGAGGCGCACAGGGACATATAGGTTGGGGTTCAGATTAAGGATGGTGGAGAACTGGGGGTGGATGTAGGGTGCGGCATCGTCGGCGAAAGGGTTCGAGGAGTGGGAGGAGTTCTGATCGGAGAAGATGTCCATTACAGGGAGTGAGCGGAAGCGATGAGGAAGAAGACGGTATCTGATACCATGAAAGGAGGAAGATCACAGAGGTGATTGGAATCACACGGTATTCAATCAATGGAGATATTACATATATACCAGTACAAGCACACGCAGGTGCAGCCACTAACTCAACTACTGCCGCAACTAACTCCACTAAGCTAGTGCATGCGATAAGGACGCATATGACCAGGAGAATTGGTTACAGAGAGAGAGAGTTGAGGGAGAGAGCTACGTGGGTGCAACGGCTTGTGTGGGCGTGCTCCAACACCGTACACATTCATTTTTTCCAATAAATTGCAATAGATAAACCACCTATTGTCTTCTACAAAGCTGAAGCACCGGACCTAATAAACCGATGTATTTAGGTTCAGTTTTCCAGGTTGTTAACTAGCTGACCCTTTGATTTCTCTTAAAGCAAAAGCAATATTTTTGTACACTACATATAGTGTGTATATAGGAATTTTCATAAATATATAGTTTTATCTGTGGTTTAGACAAAAAGACAAATACATGGATCAAAATAGTGTTACTTTTTGCCGTTTTAGAGGCATAGACTTGTCTTTTTTCATAGAATACAAATTAACATATTATCCAGTAGAATTTAGCAGATACATAGAACACACACAGCCCGGTGCACGTAGGTCCCGCTTGTGCAGGGCCAGGGAAAGGTCCGACCACTTCGGGTCTAGCCTTTCCCTACATTTCTGAAAGAGGTTGTTTTTGTTAAGCTTCATGCACTAACCAACACAACCAAATTACGAACTAATGGAAAGGGCCGGGCAATCCACATATACACTTCAACACTCCTCACGTGTGATGCGGGAAGTCAACACGTGAATAGACTCAGAGGTATGGCTCACGAGGCCTATCCATGGACACAGAGGGGGCAACAACAATTTATCATAATTTGCGAAGCTAGGACTTGAATTCAGGACTTTAAGCCCTGATAACATGTTAAGCTTAATGCACTAGCCAATGCAACCAGGGCCGGTCCTGAGATTTCCGGGGCCCTGGGTGAGACTATAAAGTGGGGCCCTAGTATAATTCTCAAAATCATAATCTCTCTATATAAAACATATATAGAGAATGATATTATTAAACATTTGTATGCTTCCAAAACCAGTATTCATCGCAAATGGAGTACCTTCCATACGATACCTTTATTTTTCTTCTATAATTCATAGATGCAAGTTATCAATGATACCAATACCGATCTCATCTAACAATATCAATACCGATCTCATCTAACAATTTTAAATATACCTAAAAAATTCCATATGAAATACTTCCTCCATTCCCTTATACAAGGCCACAATGAAAAATACATTTTGCATATATACAAGGCCACTAACACTAAACGAGGCAAAAGTTAATGATGTTTCCTCATACTAGTAACTTATTTAATACTTGCATGCATGTAGTCATAATGACACTCAACTACTTCCCTCCCATTTCTTCCTTGCTTGCATGCGGCGTATTAATGATCCCGCTAAATGAAAAGAAAAGTTGGCTTGTAAAGTAGTCATTAAATTCTACCTTGGTACCTGTAATTTGAGCTTGTGGCCTTGTATAAGGGAATGGAGGGAGTATGAACTTTTGCTAGAGGTATCTTTATATTAAATCTCCCAATCATAGCAATTGATATAATTATGTAACACAATATAGAGTTAAATATACATTTGGATGTATACATATCCATTCAGTGTTTTAAGAGGATAGAAATTCACACCTTTATGGATTGGCTGTTGAGGAATGACCAGAATTATCGCAAATTGGTAGGAGCAGCAGGGGAAGATTTTATTAAAGCAGAGGACGGAATGCATCAGGGGCAGATCGCGGGCCTTCGATATCATTATAGGGTGACATTGAATTGTTGATTACCTGTAGTCAGCCGACGTGTTCTTGGATTGGGGATTTTGACAACTGAATTTGGGGCAGTCGAGAAGAGAAGGAGAAAGAGGAAACGAGGAACAGACAGATTGTAGAACGGAGTTCATCAGTGTACTGCGGCAGTTCGTCTAGCGCACGCAACTCGGGATGTGGCTCTGGGGGAATAGAGTAGGGATCGTCATGATCGGAAGAGAAGAAAACTTGCGTTTGCAAATTCTAGCGATTAGACGTCGTGGGCTACATGCGCCTTACTTCTGCGTAGCTTGCCTTTCCCTGGGCCAGCCATACCCATGAGACACTCCAGTATAGGGCCCCTTGGAATTTGGGGGCACGGGGTGGCCGCCCCTTCCCTCCTCCTTAGGGCCGGCTCTGAATGCAACCAAAAGTCCGAACTGATGGAAAGGGCTAGGCAATCCATGTATAGAGGGGGCAACAACAATTTTTGGATAAATTGCGAAAGCCACGACTCGAACTCCCTTAGGCCCTGATACCATGTTAAGCTTCATGGAGTAGTCAACACAACCAAAAGTCCGAACTAATGGAAAGGGCTAGGCAAACACACACACACACATCCCTCTAAAAATCGATTACCATTTTTGAAATTTTGAAAATAAGGTAGAGCCCAGGAGCCAAATTGCCGCTTTCTTTGCTATTAACATGCTATATGCTTGCTACTCCTGAGGTGTTTGTCTTCCTGGTACTGGTAGCATGAATGCTCAAATGACATGCTATGGGGACTAAGAGCAACTCTAGCATATCCCCTATCCTAAACTTCAAATTCTTCTCCCTAATCCATTTCCTTAATTTCTTTTAGGGAATTCACTGTTGCGCAGCTAGCAGATCCCCTATAAATTATTTCCCTAAAATTTAACACATTTTATGCCACAAATTCATTTCAAACACATATTTAAACCAGTTTATTCCATAATTAAACAACAAGACTATATTCTACCATACTAGAGTAGTTAATTTACCTAGTACATACTACTACATCGCCATTAAATGGCTAGATTCATCGGTACATGTAGATAAATTCTACTTCTACTCATCGGAGGAGATGTTGATCACCCCCATGCCGGAGGGACCGGCCTCGTGGTTAGTGGCTGGCCAAATGTGTGCGCTGTCCAATACTCCAATGATGCGAAGGCCGTGTGGTTGCGAAGGCCGTGTGGTTGTTGGCCATGATCTTCGAATTCGCCATGAGCACCTCCACTGTTAAGGCATTGGCGCGCTCAGCCTCAAGTTGTGCCTCTGCCAACCTATGCTCCTCCGCCTCGACATAGCACCAGCGATGCTCCTTCACCATCTCAGTAAAGCGGCGGCGCTGCTCCTCCACTTTGGCTAGCGCTCATCGTTTGGAGACGGATGCCTTCGCCCCTGGCCGCCGCGTCCACCACCTCGAAGCCGACGGCAGCGAATCCGGCAGCCGGGTCTACCACCATCCCCTTCTCTTCCTCTGAGATTGTGTCTGTCGAGCTTGGAGGCTCGTCGGTAGCGATGCGTGCTCGGCGACGCTCGCATTAACTCTGTATATTATCTCTTCTATTCATGACCTTGCACTAAGTCTAGAACTTAAGGTTGCTAACAGCGATATGCTGATGGGTTCAACGCCGCCTCCATGCATAAGTTCGTTCTGGGTTATTATTATGAAATCCTTTTCTCCCACGCATGGATGCAATAAACCTCGTGCAGACAATCATTTATAAATATGACGTGCTCTGCATCCTATGTGACCTACATATTTCAGTTTTAGTAAGTAGCATAAGTATGAAATATCATCTGTGTATTGTCCAATGGAGCCCATTGCCTTATAGAAAATCTTGTCTGACTACAATTTCATTTTTGCACAAAAAGATGGTGCTAAATACACATGGGCTCACCGTAAGACCTTCTGGTCTGCAGTTTTCATTCAATCGCTGGGAGCAGTTTATTTTGAAACCTCTTTATTAATGATAACCCTCTTTGTCAATTAGGGGCCTTGTTAGCCTCAATATGATCAATAATTTTGGTAAGGAGTATCCTTGATATCTCATGCTTTGTACTTTTCAGGAACATAGCCATTACTCATTCATGTTTCTGTATCCAGGTTCATGTTTGGGATTTTTCATTATAGATAGATAGGACAGTATCTACTTAACAGCATAACCAAATTGTGAGTCCATTTTTTTTGGGAACATTCTGCATTAGGAGAGCATTTTGTACATTAAACTTAACCAATTGATATGGAAGTGTTGAATGTTTCACTTTCACTTGCTCAGCCAAAGTCAGGTTAGCTAGCTCCTGCTCATAGACTGATTGATGACTTTGTAGTCTACATGATTAATGGTTCAATGCGTAGAATTTCCTCATATATACCTGTCTGTAGCTAATATCTACACACTTACCATAACTGAAGTGCAATGCTTGCATTTATGTTCTGTACTGTTGTACTGCTTGTGTGATACTTCTTATTCATGAAGTTAGTTACACTTGGATGCCAAAGATAATTCTCAAGTTGACCATGCTATTCGTTTGACATAATCGTGTTATCTTGTTTGTCTGGGTCGTATCTGCCTATTGGGCTCAACTTGTTACTTAACTAACTTCATCTTGTCATGTCCTTAGCCCCTAATTTCATCTCTCTTTTCACTTTTCTTCTTCAGACAGAACTCCAGTTTGGCATTGCATAATAAACATTCGTTTGCTGAAGACAGTGCTGGTGCTTATCCTTTGGTGCTTAGAATTTCTGTGCGTGAAACAAGCATTTTGACTGTTAAAATCAGCAAGAAGGTAAATCAGCTAAATATACGACCGGTCGAATTTTGACTATTTGAGAAGCAATATACGACCGATCGAATTTCCTAATTTGATGATGATTCGTTCCGTTTCAGGATAATCCAGTTGATAACTATAAGCGGGCAAACAAGATGTTTAACATTGATTCTCAACCAGTATGTTGCTGTTTGTTGCATTTCCAAGTTTGGAAATACACCTCCCTTTGTGCGGTTTACTTAATGTTTCTGTATCCAGGTTCATGTTTGGGATTTTTCAGGGCAGACAAATCTGATTTTAATGAATGAGTGGAATAGATCACATCAAGACTATTGCCATTCAGAGCAAGAGGTAGTATTGGTTGGCCATGCATGCCCCCCCCTCCACCCACCTCAAACACACACACACACACACACAATTCCGTCTATACAATTGTTTTTACATAATAACATTTAACATTGAATTATTATTCAATAACCTCACTATCTTATTTCATAAGCCCATCATAAGATGTCCACTAGATCTACCTTCTTATCACTTTCTTATCTTTTTACATGTGCAGAATCTTCTAGAAGTTCAAGTCTATGCAATGTCTGATTCCTTAACATTCAAGATTGGTGGGACCAGCATGAATGTTGATATGTCCTGTGGCAACTTTGGAAGAGTTAGCGCTATGGGGTTAATCGGACTAGAAAATCTCGGGAATACTTGCTTTATGAATAGTTCAATCCAATGTTTGGCTCATACAACAAAGCTTGTTGATTATTTCCTCGGAGATTATGACAGCGATATAAATCAGACAAATCCCCTTGGACTGAATGTATGCAGAGTTTGTCTTGAGCTTTTATTTAGTTCATCCAATCAGCTAAATATGTACTGATGCTTCCATTTCCTAGGGGGAACTTGCCTTGACATTTGGAGAATTGTTGAGAAGTTTATGGACGAATGACCGAAATACAGTTGCACCACATAACTTTAAAGCAAAGATTGCGTGCTTTGCTCCTCAGTTCAGTGGCTTTAATCAGCATGATTCACAGGAGCTTCTTGCTTTTTTATTGGATGGTCTGCATGAAGATCTTAATCAGGTAAAATACAAGCCATATGAAGAAGCTAAGGATGCAAGTGGCCGTCCAGACGAAGAAGTAGCTGATGAATATTGGAGGAACCATTTAGCCCGAAATGATTCTGTAATAGTTGATACCTGCCATGTAAGTTTAAACTCCTATTCTCAGAAGTTTCACTTTCTCAAACAATTCTAAAAGGAAAGTCTTTGCTCATCAATACCGTTTCATAAACAACAGAACAACCTATAGTATATGGTGTTGAAAGCAAGGTTGAAAAAGATTGCATAATTCAGTCGCTTAGGCACACCAGGGAGTGGTTTTAGTTTTAGTGGGCCTTCTTGTGCCAGATATACGACATGAAGTAGAGGCAGAACACATGCTGCATTTCCTTCCATACCCTGAGTCTGCGAGCTGCTCTCGCCATTACTATGACCATGAAGCACTAGAGTTCTGTCACCCTTCTACTCCAGCACCTCACCCTCCGTTATTCACCCTTCCCCCTCACTCCTCAACCTGCTTCAGAGGAGCACTAACAAGGTTTTGGTGGTCAAATATTTTTGACATGGCTGCCGGATGCCAGATCATAGGTTGGCGCTTAGGTGGCCAGTGAACACTCGCTTGGCACCTAGTGCCTGTTTGAACCTTGGGTTGAAGTGCAAAAGAATACCAACAACGGTTGACTTGAAGACACTCTAGTCGATTCTTACGAATTTAACAGAAGGACATAACAGGAGTTGCTCTATTATCTTTCTACTTTTCTTTTGAGAAAGTTAAATAACCATTTCTTGTGTATAATTTGTTAGGACATTGCAAGCTCAACTATTTTTTACAGTAAGAACTTGATTTTTGTTGTTAACTTTCTTCTGATTTTCTGTTTGCAGGGACAGTATAAGTCTACATTAACTTGTCCTACCTGTAGTAAAACATCTGTCACATTTGACCCATTTATGTACTTATCTTTGCCTGTACCTTCCATGGCAAAGAGGACAATGACTGTGACAGTTTTCAGCACTGATGGTAGCAGAGAGCCATTTTCATATGATGTCAGTGTGCCAAAATTTGGCACTCTTAGTGATCTTGTTCAGGCTCTGAGTGCTGCTTGCTCACTTGGAGGCGATGAATCCCTGCTGATAACCGAGGTATCTTTTCTTTCTCCTTTGGCACCTGTACAATGCTACAAATCTTCTAGGCTAGTTGAGCAATACAAGTGTTATAGGCTCTCCACTTACTGGAAGTGACTATACAGGTATATAATAACTGCATCATCCGATACCTGGAGGAGCCTTCTGATTCAGTGTCATTGCTGAGGGATGGAGATAAATTGGCAGCATACCGGCTACCAAAACAATATGAAAAATCTCCACTTGTGGTTTTTACACACAAACACTTTGCTGAGTAAGCACTCTCAGTTATATAACTTCCTCAATCTTTATTTAGACTTCTTTTTGGCAAGAATCTTTGTTTAGTTTATGTGATAATGTAGCTAATAATGTGGTTTTTGTGGTCTTTATTGTTCTTACACTTTTTCTTGGCACCATTGAATTCAGGCATTCTGGTGTTGATAATTTTGTAACTCCACAAATGAAGGATTTCGAGGCTCCACTTTTGGCACCACTTCCTGAGCCAGTCAATGGATTGACTCTTCAGGAAATCTATCTGAAATTGTTAAATCCATTTCGATTTTCCAAGACAATTAGTTTATCTACTGATTGTGGAAGGGGCAGCAGTGACTGTGCTGTCTACTTGATGGATGCAGCTGGTGACTGCGCTGTTAATTTAATGGATGTAACACCTTCCAGTTCAGATGGTAATGTCCATAGTGCTCAACTGGAGGATGGGCCTGAAAGAAATCAGTGCAATGATAATTCTTGTGAAGTGATGGAAGGATCTAGTGAGGCATACTGTGGGGAAACAGATGTTTTTGACAAGGAGGCACAGACGGAACAGTTTGGATTTTATTTAACAAATGAACGGGATGATGTTCAACGCACAAGAATAGAAATGAATGATCTTGATTTACTTGATACAACACCAAGCCGGCTACATGTCAGTGTCAATTGGCAACATAGTGCGTCAAAGCAATATGATATCTCAATGCTTAACAATCTACCCGAGATACACAAGCTTGAGGTTATTCTAAAAGGAACCGAAGATTCTGTTGCACTACAGGGTTGTCTAGAAGCCTTTCTAAAAGAGGAACCATTGGGACCAGAGGACATGTGGTGAGTGTCCCTGAGGAACAAGTGTATTGCTTTTTGCTACTGTTTGCAAAATGCTGCATTTTGGCATTCCTCTTCTCATTTGTTTTCAAATAGGAAGTATTGTTTGTAACTGATTTCTCAAGTGTTGCACTGATGATAGCCTTGCAAATAAAACCACATATGCAAATCTCACCTCAATGATTCTGAATTGTAAGTGTCCTGTTGGGTTCATTACTGAGACCTGCTCTATTGTCTGTTTTGCTTTTCAGGTACTGCCCTTGCTGCAAAAAGCATCAGCAAGCGATGAAGAAATTAGATCTCTGGAGGCTACCTGAAGTTCTGGTCATCCATCTGAAAAGATTTTCATATACCCAGTTCACAAGAAATAAGCTTGAGACATTTGTAGATTTCCCCATTAGTGATTTGGACCTGTCATCATATATTGCCACTGAGAATGAACAACCAAACAAGCATTATCGTTTGTATGCCATTAGCAACCACTATGGAAATATGGGAGGTGGACATTACACAGCAAGCATCTGTGTGAGTTTCTGTGCTAGCATATGATATTTTCACCACCGCCTAAATAATTAAACTTGTTAATGAAGTGTCTTACTGTTACAAACAATATATGCATGCGCTCATGCATTATTTCCAACACTTACTGATATTGTTTGATGTTTCTGTAGCAAGAAGGCAAGGGATGGCACAAATTTGATGATGAATGTGTAACACCCATAAGCGAGGACAATATAAAAACAGCTGCCGCATATGTTCTGTTCTACAGACGAGAGTGAAGCACAGCTCCTGTACAAAAGCATTGTTCACTGGAGTTGTATAGTGTCTGGATTTTGCCTATATCTCTTTTGGACAACATTTTGGCACTTGAATCTCTCAAGCCACTAACACATACAACAGCGTGTACAGATTCAGTTGCCAACAGGAGAACAAAAGGACCTGGCTAATGGAATGCATTGTTCTTTTTTTCCAACCAACACACCGTAATTTTTCCGTACATGAATTGGGCCCACGGTGTAAACATGCTTCATTTGAGCAGCAATATTCTTTCTTTTGTCAAGAGTGCCAAGTGATGTAACAGCTCTGTAAATTAACTCGTGTGACATGTTGTAGAGCTGTCACAAGATTGACGCTACAGCCACTCCCCACTGTGTTGGATAGTTGGTCTATCCATGAGCCACCGGCATTACGAAAAATGCAACATATTTTCGTGACACCCTGGATTCTGACCTGTCCCCAAAACTCAACTGTTTGAGATGAATGCTGAGATGAGTGTTGCTGTTGGCCTCTGTGTTTTGACAAATATTCCAATCCAGATTAAGACGTCTTATCTGCATGACGTATCATGGTGCCAGACAAGGCAAGATGCATGCCAGGCCTTTGATGTGTAAGGTGTGGCCAGACAAGGCAGGATGCACGCCAGGCCTTTGATGATGTGTGAATTTTTGTCCAAAAGGACTAGGGCTGAGTCGAATTGCTGGAAAGGACTAGCTCCAGCGTCATTTTGCAGGAAAGACCTTCACCGCTTGTTGTGCCAGGCGCGGCACGTGACGTATGTGCCACCAGGCGAGGCACGTGACGTATGTGCCACCAGGCGAGACGGTTGGGGCTTGCCGTCATCGGATGAGGCGGCCAGCTGCGATTTCCGTTTCAGCCACACCGCGATGAAATGGGCTGCAGTTGCCGGGCCCTGCTGCCACCGTGTGAGGCGACCGGCACTGTGCCTGACCGCACACAGTTTCACGCTGACGGCGTTGATTCTCATGTGTCTCCATCGACGAAACAGTGACCGGTTTCGTTTCTTATTAGCTGCTCGCCCGCTCCCACCGGGCATCTCTCTTCTCTTTCTCTTTTCTCTCATCTCTAGCTGGAGAACACACTCCTCTCTTCACTTTGATTCAAGATTTCTGGTCTTTAGGGTTGGATTTCGAATATGGTGTAGTTGAAAAAAAGATAGATCAAGGTAAGATTAAATCATTTTCGTAGGTTTTGTTCGCATGCATGAAAATTTTACTCTATTTGATTAGTTTTCTAAGTATGTATTTTCTGTTTATTTAGACTGTAATGTATCATTTTGTGTAGTAATTTTACATGCAAGACGCATCATTGTGTGTAACTAGCATTTTTGTTAAACATGTAATAATATGTTAACTTTATTAGTATTATTATTTTTTTACGTGCAAGACACATGTGTAATATTTTTATTTATGTGATAATTTATCAACGCTGTAGATATATGACTGGTGATATGTTTATGCATGCAATATGTATTCTAAAACTTTTGGCAGCAGGAAAAAAGTATGTGTGTAATTTTTTTGTTCATGTGATAATAGGTCGAATTCGTTGATATTTTACTAGTGATATGTTCATACTCACGTTTATTTTGTATTTGGAAGGATATCCTTATTAAACCAAAGGTATGAATGATATATTGTAATTTATCTTGTATTTATTTTCTAGATGCAATGTCGCAAAAAATGGTACAATATAAATTATTATGCGTAGATGTACAGACGTTTGCGAATATTTGTCAAATTGTTATATGTAAAAAATGATTATTATTAGATGTTATTATAATATACATATAATAATATGATTTTTAATGGACTAACGATGTAAATATGTCTGCTCGTTAGGTACAGTGGAAAATTTGTTAGTGTTCTATGGTGACATCATATGGGACGGTCCTTCTGGTGTGGATGTGTCTAGGTGTGGGATGACTATGGTTGTACTGAGAGACATGGTTAATGTAGGGTATGCGGCAGTTAGAAGGTGCATCCGAGCGGTGTTTGGTTCAGCGATGGATGGAAAACAAATGACCATGGAGGCTTTCGTGGTTGAGGAAGGAAATCGTTGGGTTGTGCGACGGGTTACTCGCAAAGAGCATGTGTGTCGTACATGGGGTTTGCAAGCAATCCCAATAACTCCATGTTTCGACAGCCCATGGTTTATGTGGAGTTCATTTCTGCCACTGATGTCGCCGAGTGAGTAGCGGGGCCGGTGAGGCTGATTTGGCCACAACTGTAGCCCCCGACGCCGTTGTTGGAAATATGCCCTAGAGGCAATAATAAATTAGTTGTTATTATATTTCTTTGTTCATGATAATCGTTTATTATCCATGCTATAATTGTATTGATTGGAAACACAATACTTGTGTGGGTACATAGACAAAACACTGTCCCTAGTAAGCCTCTAGTTGACTAGCTCGCTGATCAAAGATGGTCAAGGTTTCCTGATCATAGGCAAGTGTTGTCACTTGATAACGGGATCACATCATTAGGAGAATCATGTGATGGACTAGACCCAAACTAATGAACGTAGCATGTTGATCGTGTCATTTTGTTGCTACTGTTTTTCTGCGTGTGAAGTATTTATTCCTATGACCATGAGATCATATAACTCATTGGCACCGGAGGAATACCTTGTGTGTATCAAAGGTCGCAACGTAACTGGGTGACTATAAAGATGCTCTACAGGTATCTCCGAAGGTGTCCGTTGAGTTAGTATGGATCGAGACTGGGATTTGTCACTCCGTGTGACAGAGAGGTATCTCGGGGCCCACTCGGTAATACAACATCACACACAAGCCTTGCAAGCAATGTGACTTAGTGTAAGTCACGAGATCTTGTATTACGGAACGAGTAAAGAGACTTGCCGGTAAACGAGATTGAAATAGGTATGCGGATACCGACGATCGATTCTCGGGCAAGTAATATACCGAAGGACAAAGGAAATGACATACGGGATTATATGAATCCTTGGCACTGAGGTTCAACCGATAAGATCTTCGGAGAATATGTAGGATCCAATATGGGCATCCAGGTCCCGCTATTGGATATTGACCAAGGACTCTCTCGGGTCATGTCTACGTAGTTCTCGAACCCGCAGGGTCTGCACACTTAAGGTTCGACGATGTTTTATGCGTGTTTGAGTTATATGGTTGGTTACCGAATGTTGTTCGGAGTCCCGGATGAGATCACGGACGTCACGAGGGTTTCCCGGAATGGTTCGGAGACGAAGATTGATATATAGGATGACCTCATTTGATTACCGAAAGTTTTCGGCATTACCGAGAATGTACCGGGAGTGAAGAATGGGTTCCGGATGTTCACCGGGGGGGGGGGGGGGGGGCAGCCCACCCGGGGGAAGCCCATAGGCCTTAGGGGTGCCGCACCAGCCCTTAGTGGGCTGGTGGGCAAGCCCAAGAGGGCCCTTACACAGGAGATAAAGAAAATCAAAGAGAAAAAAGGGGAAGTGGGAAAATAGAGAAGGACTCCACCTTCCAATCCTAGTTGGCCTAGGATTGGAGGAGGAATCCTCCTCCCCCTCTTCGGCCGACCCCTTGGGGCTCTCTTGAGCCTCAAGGCAGGTCCCTTCCCCTCCCTCCTATATATACTGAGGTATTAGGGATGATTTGAAACAACTTTTCCACGGCATCCCGACCACATACCTCCACGGTTTTTCCTCTAGATCGTATTTCTGCGGAGCTCGGGCGGAGCCCTGCTGAGATAGATCACCACCAACCTCCGGAGCGCCGCCACGCTGCCGGAGAACTCACCTACCTCTCCGTCTCTCTTGCTGGATCAAGAAGGCCGAGATCATCGTCGAGCTGTACGTGTGCTGAACGCGGAGGTGCCGTCCGTTCGGCACTAGATCGGAGAGGATCGTGGGACGGTTCGCTGGACGGTTCGCGGGGCGGATCGAGGGACGTGAGGACGTTCCACTACATCAACCGCGTTTCTTAACGCTTCCTGCTGTGCGATCTACAAGGGTACGTAGACCGGAATTCCCCTCTCGTAGATGGACATCACCATGATAGGTCTTCGTGCGCGTAGGAAATTTTTTGTTTCCCATGCGACGTTCCCCAACAGTGGCATCATGAGCTAGGTTCATGCGTAGATGTTATCTCGAGTAGAACACAAAAGTTTTTGTGGGCGGTGATGTGCGATTTGCTGCCCTCCTTAGTCTTTTTCTTGATTCCGCGGTATTGTTGGATCGAAGTGGCTCGGATCGACATTACTCGTACGTTTACGAGAGACTGGTTTCATCGCTACGAGCAACCCCGTTGCTCAAAGATGACTAGCGAGTGTCGGTTTCTCCAACTTTAGTTGAATCGGATTTGACCGAGGAGGTCCTTGGGGAGAGGTTAAATAGCAATTCATACATCTCCGTTGTGGTGTTTGCGTAAGTAAGATGTGATCCTACTAGATACCCATGGCAACCACGTAAAACATGCAACAACAATTAGAGGACGTCTAACTTGTTTTTGCATGGTATGCTTGTGATGTGATATGGCCAACGACGTGATGTGATATATTGGATGTATGAGATGATCATGTTGTAATAGTTAATATCGACTTGCACGTCGATGCTACGTCAACCGACATGAGACATAGGGTTGTCTTTGAACTAACGTTTGTGTTTGCAGATGCGTTTACTATATTGCTAGGACGTAGCTTTAGTAGTAATAGCATGGCATACACGACAACCTCGATGGCGGCACGATGATGGAGATCATGATGATGGGGATCATGGTGTGGCGCCGGTGACAAGAAGATCATACCGGTGCTTTGGTGATGGAGATTAAGGAGCACTTCATGATGGCCATATCATGTCACTTATGAATTGCATGTGATGTTAATCCTTTATGCACCTTATCTTGCTTAGAACGACGGTAGCATTATGAGGTGATCTCTCACTAAAATTTCAAGACGAAATTGTGTTCTCCCCGACTGTGCACCGTTGCAAAAGTTCATCGTTTCGAGACACCACGTGATGATCGGGTGTGATAGACTCAACGTTCACATACAACGGGTGCAAAACAGTTGCACACGCGGAACACTCGGGTTAAACTTGACGAGCCTAGCATGTGCCGACATGGCCTCGGAACACAAGAGACCGAAAGGTCGAGCATGAATCGTATAGTTGATATGATTAGCATAGAGATGCTTACCACTGAAACTATTCTCGACTCACGTGATGATCGGACTTGAGATAGTGGATTTGGCTCATGTACCACTCGAATGACTAGAGAGATGTACTTTTGAGTGGGAGTTCTTAAGTAATATGATTAATTGAACTAATTGTCATGAACATAGTCTAATGGTCTTTGCGAATTACGATGTAGCTTGCGCTATAGCTCTACTGTTTTTATATGTTCCTAGAGAAAAATTAGTTGAAAGTTGATAGTAGCAAACTTTGCGGACTGAGTCTGTAAAACTGAGGATTGTCCTCGTTGCTGCGTAGAAGGCTTATGTCCTTAATGCACCACTCGGTGTGCTGCACCTCGAGCGTCGTCTGTTGATGTTGTGAACATCCGACATACACGTTTCTGATGATTACGCGATAGTTCAGTGCAAAATACTTAATGGCTTAGATGCAAGGCGCCGAAAACGTTTTGAAACGTCACGGAACATAAGAGATGTTCTAAAGAGATGAAATTGTGATTTCATGCTTGTGCCCTTGTTAAGAGGTATGAGACCTCCGACAAAATTCTTTTTCCATGAAGTAAAGGAGAAAAGCTCAATCGTTGAGCGTGTGCTGAGATTGTCTGAGTACGACAATCGCTTGAATCAAGTGGGAGTTAATCTTCTAGATGAGATAGTGATGGTTCTCCAAAGTCACTACCACCAAGCTGTGAGAGCTTCGTGATGAACTATAACATATCAAGGATAGATACAATGATCATTGAGCTATTCACGATGTTTGACACTGCGAAAGTAGAAATCAAGAAGGAGCATCAATGGTTGATGGTTAGTAAAACCACTAAGTTTCAAGAAAGGCAAGGGATAGAAGGGATACTTCGTGAAACAGCAAAACAGTTGCTGCATTAATGAAGAGACCCAAGATTAAACCCGAACCCGAGACTAAGTGCTTGTGTTAAGAGGGGAACGTTCACTGAGGCGGAGCTACTCTAGATGCTTGGTATATAAGAAGGCTGGCAAAGTCGAAAGAAGTATATCTGATATACATGATGTTGATGTGTACTTTACTAGTACTCCTAGTAGCGCGAGGGTATTGGATACCGGTTCGGTTGCTAAGTGATTAGTAACACGAAATGAAAGCTATGGAATAAACGGAGACTAGCTAAAGGCGAGGTGACGATACGTGTTGGAAGTGTTTCCAAGGTTGATATGATCAACGTCGCACGCTCCCTCTATCATCGGGATTGGTGGTAAAACCCAAATAATTGTTATTTGGTGTTTGCGTTGAACATGAACATGATTGGATCATGTTTGTTGCAATACGATTATTCATTTAAAGAGAATAATAGTTATTCTATTTGCTTGAATAATTACCCTCAATGGTTTATTGAAACTCGATCGTAGTGTTAGACATGCTCATAATATTAGTGCCAAAAGATACAAAGTAATAATGATAGTACCACTTAGTTGTGGCACTGCCACTTGAGTCATGTTGGTGTAATATGCATGAAGAAGCTCCATGCTGATGGATCTTTGTACTCACTCATTTTTGAAACGTTTGAGACATGCAAACCATACGTGTTGGTATGAAACGCATGAAGAAACTCCATGTGGATGGATCGTTTGGACTCACTTGATTTTGAATCACTTGAGACATGCAGATCATGCCACATGAAAGAAGAGAGTAACTTGTTGGGAGTAATACATTTTTGATGTGTGCAGTCCAATGAGTGTTGAGGCACGAGTGGATATCGTTATGTTCTTACTTCACTAACGATTTGAGTAGATATAGGAGCATTTACTTGATGAATCACAAGTCTGAAATATTGAAAAGTTCAAAGCTATTTCACAGTGAAGATCGTCGTGACAAGAGGATAAACCGTCTACGATATGATCATAGAGATGAATATCTGAGTTACGAGTTTTGGTACGCAGTTAAGACAATGTGGAAGTTGTTTCGCAGTTCATGCCACCTGGAACACCATAGTGTGATGATGTGTCTGAACGTCATAGCCACGCCCTATTTGATATGGTGCATACTATGATGTCTCTTATCGAATTACCACTATCGTTTATGGGTTATGCATTAGAGACAACATCATTCACTTTAAATAGGGCACCGTGTATTTCCATTGAGATGACACGGTATAGACTGAGGTTTAGAGAAATCTAAACTGTCGTTTCTTGAAACTTTGGGGCTGCGATGCTTATGTGAAAAAGTTTCAGTCTAATAAGCTCGAACCCAAAGCGGATAAAAGCATCTTCATAGGATATCCAAAACAGTTGGATACATCTCCTATCTCAGATCCGGAAGCAAAGTGTTTGTTTCTAGAGACGAATCCTTTCTCGAGGAAAGGTTTCTCTCAAAAGAATTGAGTGGGAGAGTGGTGGAACTTGATGAGGTTATTGAACCGTCACTTCAACCAGTGTGTAGCAGGGCGCAGGAAGTTGTTCCTGTGGCGCCTACACCAATTGAAGTGGAAGCTGATGATAGTGATCATTGGAGCTTCGGATCAAGCTACTACAAACCTCGTAGGTCGACAAAGGTCGCGTACTACTACGGAGTGGTATGGTAACCCTGTCTTGGAGGTCATGTTGTTGAGCAACAATGAACCTACGAGTTATGGAGAAACAATGGTGGGCCCGAATTCCGACAAATGGCTGGAGGCCATAAAATCCGAGAGAGGATCCATGTATAAAACAAAGTGTAGACTTTGGAAGAACTACTTGATTGTAGTAAGACTATCAAGTAAAGATGGATCTTTAAAAGGAAGACAGACGATGATGGTGATAAGTCTCTATTAAGAAAAGCTCGACTTGTCGCAAGGATGTTTTCCGACAAGTTCAAAGAGTTGAGTACGATGAGACTTTCTCACTCATAGCGATGCTAAAGGTCTGTTGGAATTATGTTAGCAGTTGCTGCATTATTTATGAAATATTGCATGTAGGATGTCAAAACATTGTTTTCCTTGACAAAAAAGGTTGTATGTGATACAACCGGAAAGTTTTGTCGATCCTAAGGATACTAACAAGTATGCAAGCTCCAGCGATCCTTCAATGGACTGGTGCAAGCATCTCGTAGTTGGAATATACACTTTGATGAGATGATCAAAGATTTTGGGTTTGTACAAGGTTTATGAGAAACTTGTATTTCCAAAGAAGTGAGTGGGAGCATTATAGAATTTCTGATAAGTATATGTGGTTGACATATTGTGGATCAGAAGTAATGTAGAATTTCTGTAAAGCATAAAAGGTTGTTTGAAAGGAGTTTATCAAAGGAATACCTGGATTGCGCTACTTGAACGTTGAGCATCAAGATCTATGTAGATAGATCGAAACGCTTAGTAGAAGTTTCAACAAGATGCATGCCTTGACAAGTTTTTGAAGGAGTTCAAAATAGATCAGCAAAGAAGGAGTTCTTGGTTGTGTTGTAAGGTGTGAATTTGAGTAAGACTCAAAACCCGACCCCGACAGAAGAAAGAGAAAGGACGAAGGTCTTGTCCCCTATGCCTTGCCTTAGCCATAGACTCTACATGTAACGCCCCGGACACACCCGCCGGTGGTCGTTATTCTTGGCGGGATCTAGACTGGCCCCACATATCAACACTAGTCTTTTCTGCGCACTTTGTCCTCACTCATGTGCACCCGGGATGAACTTCCCGGTCGGTCACCCATCCTAGAACTACTCCAAGCCGAGCACGCTTAACTTGGGAGGGATCTAGACTGGCCCCACATATCAACACTAGTCTTTTCTGCGCACTTTGTCCTCACTCATGTGCACCCGGGATGAACTTCCCGGTCGGTCACCCATCCTAGAACTACTCCAAGCCGAGCACGCTTAACTTGGGAGTTCTGTTTGAATGGGCTCCCGGAAAAGAAGGAATTCCTTATTGACATGAGTAGTCTATCATCCCTAATAAGCCAGGCTATCACACTACAGTATGCCATGTTGTGTACCGCACCTGATGTGTGCCTTGCTACAAGTCTGTTAAGAGGTATAGAGAGTGATCCAAGATTGAATCACTGAACAACGGTCAAGGTTATCCTTAGTAACTAATGGACTAAGGAATTTTTCTCGATTATGGAGGTGGTTAAAGAGTTCATCGTAAAGGGTTACGTTGATGCAAGCTTTGACACTAATCTGAATAACTATGAGTAGTGAAACGGATTCGTATAGTAGAGTAGATATTTGGAGTATTTCCAAATAGCACGTAGTAGCAGCATCTATAAGATGACATAAATATTTGTAAAGAACACACGGATCTGAAAGTTTCAGAACCGTTGACTAAAACCTCTCTCACGAGCAAGACGTGATCAGACCCGAGAACTGTAAGGGTGTTCGATTCGTTAGAATCACATAGTGATCTGGACTAGATTATTGACTCTAGTGCAAGTGGGAGACTGTTGGAAATATGCCCTAGAGGCAATAATAAATTAGTTGTTATTATATTTCTTTGTTCATGATAATCGTTTATTATCCATGCTATAATTGTATTGATTGGAAACACAATACTTGTGTGGGTACATAGACAAAACACTGTCCCTAGTAAGCCTCTAGTTGACTAGCTCGTTGATTAAAGATGGTCAAGGTTTCCTCACCATAGGCAAGTGTTATCACTTGATAACGGGATCACATCATGAGGAGAATCATTTGACGGACTAGACCCAAACTAATGAATGTAGCATGTTGATTGTGTCATTTTGTTGCTACTGTTTTTCTACGTGTGAAGTATTTATTCCTATGACCATGAGATCATATAACTCATTGGCACCGGAGGAATACCTTGTGTGTATCAAATGTCGCAACGTAACTGGGTGACTATAAAGATGCTCTACAGGTATCTCCGAAGGTGTCCGTTGAGTTAGTATGGATCGAGACTGGGGTTTGTCACTCCGTGTGACGGAGAGGTATCTCGGGGCCCACTCGGTAATACAACATCACACACAAGCCTTGCAAGCAATGTGACTTAGTGTAAGTCACGGGATCTTGTATTACAGAACGAGTAAAGAGACTTGCCGGTAAACGAGATTGAAATAGGTATGCGGATACCGATGATCGAATCTCGGGCAAGTAACATACCGAAGGACAAAGGGAATGACATACGGGATTATATGAATCCTTGGCACTGAGGTTCAACCGATAAGATCTTCGGAGAATATGTAGGATCCAATATGGGCATCCAGGTCCCGCTATTGGATATTGACCGAGGAGTCTCTCAAGTCATGTCTACGTAGTTCTCGAACCCGCAGGGTCTGCACACTTAAGGTTCGACGATGTTTTATGCGTATTTGAGTTATATGGTTGGTTACCGAATGTTGTTCGGAGTCCCGGATGAGATCACGGACGTCACGAGGGTTTCCGGAATGGTCCAGAGACGAAGATTGATATATAGGATGACCTCATTTGATTACCGAAAGTTTTCGGCATTACCGGGAATGTACCGGGAGTGAAGAATGGGTTCCGGATGTTCACCGGGGGGGGGGGGGGGGCA
Organism: Hordeum vulgare subsp. vulgare; assembly: GCF_904849725.1. NCBI lineage: Eukaryota > Viridiplantae > Streptophyta > Magnoliopsida > Poales > Poaceae > Hordeum > Hordeum vulgare. Next base: position 350,065,196 of record NC_058519.1, on the reverse strand, counting down.
GCCCACCCGGGGGAAGCCCATAGGCCTTAGGGGTGCTACACCAGCCCTTAGTGGGCTGGTGGACAAGCCCAAGAGGGCCCTTGCGTAGGAGATAAAGAAAATCAAAGAGAAAAGAAAAAAAGGGGAAGTGGGAAAATAGAGAAGGACTCCACCTTCCAATCCTAGTTGGACTAGGATTGGAGGAGGAATCCTCCTCCCCCTCTTCGACCGACCCCTTCGGGCTCTCTTGAGCCTCAAGGTAGGTCCCTCCCCCTCCCTCCTATATATACTGAGGTATTAGGGCTGATTTGAAACAACTTTGCCACGGTAGCCCGACCACATACCTCCACGGTTTTTCCTCTAGATCGTATTTCTGCGGAGCTCTGGCGGAGTCGTGCTGAGATAGATCACCACCAACCTCCGGAGCACTATCACGCTGCCGGAGAACTGATCTACCTCTCCGTCTCTCTTGCTGGATCAAGAAGGCCGAGATCATCGTCGAGCTGTACGTGTGCTGAACGCGGAGGTGCCATCCGTTCGGCACTAGATCGGAGCGGTTCGTGGGACGGATCGCGGGACGGTTCGTGGGACGGTTCGCGGGGAGGATCGAGGGACGTGAGGGTCTTCCACTACATCAACCGTGTTTCTTAACGCTTCCTGTTGTGCGATCTACAAGGGTATGTAGATCGTAAATCCCCTCTCGTAGATGGACATCACCATGATAGGTCTTCGTGCGCGTAGGAAATTTTTTGTTTCCCATGCGACGTTCCCAACAGCCGTCCCATCGAAAACAACAGGTGGCCAACAAGTGTATGACACAGGATATTGGTCTGCGGTCGTTCATATGAGCGATCATGTGGAGGGATTGCCGGAGGCGCTAGATGATGACGATGATGGTCATTCTTGTGCCTCTTCTGAATCAGACGATGATGAAGTTATTCCTCCTGAGAAGGCGATCGCTGCAGCAATGAACCCGGAGTTTTTACACGTTATGAGCATCACCAATGAATTTCACTCTGTTGTTGGCCTAGAAGCGGGAAGTCTGGCCGTTGGGCAGATTTTCCCAGATAAGAAATCTACTTACCAAGCAATGAATAACTATGCAATTGCCATACACCGGCAACATAAAGTGAAGCAGTCTGATAAAAAGGAGTTGAAGGTCACATGCATCCATCGCGAAGCGGGTTGCCACGTAAGAGTTATTGCTCATCGGAAGCCTGGGGTATGTCAGCGATGGCATGTCACAAAAATAGAGCAACATGGATGTGAGAAAACCGACACTCTTTGTGAGCACCACAATGTGTCTACAGAATATGTGTCAGAGATCATGCAAACGATTGTGCAGGAAAGTCTTAATATTAATATTAGGGCTTTGCAGGCAACTGTATCTGATCTGATTGGCTTCCCTGTCAGCTACAACAAGGCTAGGCATGCAAGGGAAAAGATATTCCAGAGCTTGTATGTAACCTATGAGGAGGCACACTCTTTTGCCCCTAGAATGCTGCATCAGATAGCAGTTGCTAACAGGGGGACTCAAGTTTTCCGGAAAGAACGTCCAAATCCATTGAACCCGAACGAGCAAATCCTGGACCGCTTATTCTGGGCATTCGCCCTGACTATACAAGCATTCAAGCATTGTCGTCCGGTTTTATTAATTGATGGTACATTTCTCACTGGAAAGTACAAGGGCACACTCTTAGTGGCGATTGTAACTGATGCAAACAATCAACTTCTTCCTATTGCCTATGCACTAGTCGAGAGTGAAAACAAACATAGTTGGTTGTGGTTCCTGAGTTGCCTGAAGATGGGGGCTGTCAAAGATCGGGAAGGGGTTTGCATCATCTTTGATCGCAACACTGGACTATTAAGCGCGCTCGACATAAGTGAGGCTTCACAAGATCCAGATTGGGGGTGGCCCGATCTGGAGACAAGGTGGTGCATGAGGCATTTGGTAGCTAATTTTTATTCCAAATTCAAAAACAAAGATTGGTTCAAGCTATTCAAGAGGATGTGCATGCATAAAACTCAAGCCAAAATGAATGTTATCTGGGCAGGTATGAATGGTGAGATAGAGCGCGCAACCCTCCTAGAGAGAGAAGACGAGAGGGGTCGTCGGACAACAATAAATTTGAGCCAGTGGATCAGCGAGAATTGTCCCCATTTGTACAAGTGGGTGCAGTCTCACGACAGTGGCGCTCAGTACGGTATAATGACAAGCAACATGTCGGAGGTGTACAATGGTGTTCTTAAAGGGGTGAGGGCCCTATCTATCATGACACTAATTGATGAAATTTGGAACCGGACTGTGTCATACTTTGCAGACAGAGTCATCGTCGCCAAGGCACTAGTTGATTGAACAAATCCTGGTCTGAGAAGATGCAAAGACATCTTGATGAGAAGGAAAAGAATTCGCAAAGCCATGGGTCCAGGAAGGTAGATGCACTTAGGAATAAATGAGAAGTCAATGTGCGAGCAAAGTATGTTAAGGGTCACCACAGAGGAGCAAAAAGCCAAGCTGTGACCCTTGGCACAACCTCGTGTGAGTGCACTTGGAACAAGCCCAAGCTTCTAGGATACCCTTGTAGTCACGTATTGCGGGTAGCTGCAGATCAAAAAAATAGTGTCGAACCATACGTATCACCGTTCTTCAACATGCACAATTTATACAACACTTGGAACGGTGAGTTCTCGGCATGGGGCATTGATATGAACTACAAGCAATTGTGGCCAGAAGGGGCCAAATGGGTTCCTGATCTCGAGTTGATGCGAACCACCAAGGGACGGTGTCGGTCTAAGAGTCATCACAATGGCATGGACCACAACCAGTTGGGAGAATCGAGGCGATGTCGCGTTTGTAGGTGCCCTGGGCACTCACATAGGGGTGCCCGTATCGTAACAACAACACTGCATGATATATAATCATGCTATGTATTTTAATTTCATTTCATCGTGATGTAATCTTCGAATATTTAATTTCATTTCGTCGTGATGTAATATTTGAATATTTAATTTCATTTAATCGTGATGTAATCTTTGAATATTTAATTTCATTTAATCGTGATTGCAGGTTATGGCTCAAATGGCCCAACTTTTGCAGGGGTATCACGACATCCACCATAGTTGCCACCTTTTCTTAAATCCGAATCATGAAAATCCTCCTCAGACCTTCAGGCTTGAACCGTAAAGAAGCCCTGGACAATACAAAATTGTTTCCTTGACCGCCTTGAGGCTTATGGACTCCTTCATTTTGCAAACCTCGCAGCTCGTCCACGCAGTTTCACTGCTGACCCATCCCTTTTGACATCCCTCGTTGATCGATGGAGACCTGAGACCCACACCTTTCACTTTCGGTGTGGAGAGCTTGCACCTATGCTCAAACATGTGTCAATGATCACAAATTTACCAATTAGAGGTGTGCCACTGGTGTAACGCCCAAGATGCGACACTATCCTTATTTTGGTGTGAGGGCCTCGACATGGATAGAAGCACATCTCGTCGTTTCACAAGAATGGATATCGCTACAAGTACATGTACTGAAAAGACGAGTATAAGGAGTTGGCTTACACTCGCCACAAGCTACATCAAGATCACATCAATACAACAACATAACCAATCATCATGAAGAAGAGGAGGGTCCAACTATGGATGAAAACAAACTATAAAAGAACGACGTCCATCCTTGCTATCCCATGCTGTTGGCCAGGAACACATCCTAGATCGATGATGATGAAGAAGAAGAAACTCCAAATAGAACAATCACCGTGCTCGCGTCAAAGTAACCCTTTACTTGTACCTGCAATAGGTGTTGTAGTAATCTATGAGCCACACGGACTAAGCAATCTCATTTCCAAAGGTATCAAGACTATCAAAGCTTAATAGGTGAGGTATGGTTAAGTGATGAGGCTGCAGAAAGCGACTAAGCATTTATTTGAGGTGACTAACTTACAAGTACAAGAATAAAAGAGGGGGATGATCTACACATAGCGGACGTGAACTAATGATGATCAAATGAATGATCCTGAACACCTACTTACGTCACACATAACCCCACCTTGTCCTCGATCGGAGAAGGGACTCACGAAAGAGACAGTCACGGTTACGCACATAGTTGGCAAGTTTTTCTTTAAGTTTACTTCAGGTTATCGAGAACGGGATGTTAAACAAAGTTTCCAAGTTGCCACATAATCGTGGGCACGGCTTTTCGAAAGATTTAACCGTGTAGGGGTGCTCCAACTAGTCCATCACAAACTACCACACGCTGTGACGGAATGACCTCGATCAGGGAAAACCCGTGATCTCCCCGGGTTCCTATTGGAAAACCTCAACCTTGAGATAGCCCAAAGTACCCTCAGAATCCCTCGCACAAGACGCTCGAGAAAGGTAAAACAAGTCCAGCAAAGCCACCCGACGTGTCAACCATCCCGATAGGAGCCGCATATCTCATTCTCAGGACACGACGGATGAGCTAAGCGTACAGTAACTGAAGTCCCGGGTTGCCACAGGTAGCCCGCACGATGCTCTAGTTTGGGATCAACACCATCAACATTGCCGCCCTGTATTATGTAGAATTACTCCTCGGGTTCATGATGCCATATGTTTTTCAGTACTAACAAAATTATTACGTTGGGAAAATATAGTACCAATGTCGGGCCTTGCCAGACGAGTTTTATCCCAAAACGAAAATCTAGGGGACCCCATAGCAACCCCAAGCATGTTAGGAGCGCTCATTTATGGAACATAACACCGGTAGTCGAAACTAAGGCGGCAAAGATGGAACAAAACACCATGCTAGAAAGACAAGCCTTCCACCTTTTACCAAGTATATATGTGCATTAAATTAATTAGCAATAATATGGTGATATAACAAGGAACCCATGTTTTTATATGAAAGCAACTGCACCTGCAACTAGCAATGCTATCAAAGGCTGAGCAAGCGGTAACATAGCCAAACAGTGGTTTGCTAGGTTGTAGAAAGGTTAAAGGTTTCATGGCAATGTTGAGAGGCTGACATTTAACAGGTGGTAGGCAACGAAACAACTAGCATGGCATTGATAGTAATGGTATATAGGGAAATGATCATCTTGCATGTGATCCCGCTTGGAAGAAGAACGAATCCGTGAAGCAGACGGACCGATGTAGTCGAACGGATCCTCACATTCCGACACGCTTGCGGAACTCTATCGAGACGAAGCAAACCAGAAACAAGAATCAACACACGATACTCACCACGACACATGCACGACATGATGCACACCCTAATATGATGCATGCCCATTTCAATTATGCAAGGCATGGCATGGCAATTCACAACAATCAAACACTACACATTAAGTGAAGCTCAATATGCAACGAGTTGCATATTGACAAAACTCCACATAAGAATTATTTAGTTCACACCCGTTTAGGTACACGACAATATTAAATGTTGTTTAAACATGGCAAGAGGTGAAGCATGTGATTCTACACGTCATTCTAGTCGGTTTACACATAGCTCATCTCCAATGGAGCTACGGTCTACGAGATACATGCAACACAAGATACCATGCCATGAATGCAAAATGCATGCAAATGACAGTCACGACACGTTCCGGTTCCGATAACTCGATTAGATACCGGTGCAAACAAATTGTGAGCGTGTGCATGTCAAAGAATGATGGGGTGATCCCGGTTACCGGGTTCCCATTTGCCGGAGGCATGAATATGGGGGTACATGCAACTAACATGGCATCTATGCAAATCAATGCAAACAACATGTAAAACAACTTTAAACATGCATGAAAGTTAGAAGATATAAATCTACATAAATTTTTGGAAATTTTACATATATAAAGTATTTTCATCCGATGTACGAATATTTAGATATGGGCATTTGTGAAAAAGTGACATTTTTTAAATATGCAGTGCACTGAAAAAATAGCTAAATCCTCACAACGGAAAAAAATACACAGGCTGGGTTGCATTGATCCGCAACGGCCCAGGAGGATTTGGCCCAAGTGTATGCATGGAGTGTGTGTGCGCGCGTAAAAAACTAAGCAAAACATGGGGTTCGTCAGACTCAAACTCGTGACCTCCAGTTATGGGATTCGCTGCGCTAGCCGACTCAGCTAGCGTTGAGCTCGTGGTTAAAATCAGTGCCAGATCGATAACCTAAATATGCGAGATCGGATCTAGAAAAGAACGGAGGTTCCATACCATGGATCTTGCTTACAGTGGGGCTCAAAGAGACCGGCGACCATGGCGTTGCTAGCGGCGACACGGGCGCACGGCTCGGCCGAAGGTAGCACTAAGATGTTTGGCTTTGGGCGCAAGGTGGCCCACGCGGGCGAGGCAAATGGACCGGCCCACATCGCAGGGGAGGTCTCGCCAGGAAGTTCTCCTCTGATGACCCACAAGTATAGGGGATCTATCATAGTCCTTTCGATAAGTAAGAGTGTGAAACCCAACGAGGAGCAGAAGGATCTGACAAGTGGTTTTCAGCAAGGTAAAATCTGCAAGCACTGAAATTATCGGTAACAAGTGATTGTGTGGTGAGATGATTCGTAGCAAGCAACAAGTAACAAAAGTAGCAACGGTGCAGCAAAGTGTCCCAATCCCTTTTGCAGCAACGGACAAGCCTGGACAAAGTCTTATAGGAGGAAAAACGCTCCCGAGGACACACGGGAATTTCTGTCATGCTAGTTTTCATCATGTTCATATGATTCGCGTTCGTTACTTTGATAGTTTGATATGTGGGTGGACCGGCGCTTGGGTACTGCCCTTACTTGGACAAGCATCCACTTATGATTAACCCCTCTTGCAAGCATCCACAACTACAAAAGAAGAATTAAGACAAAGTCTAACCATAGCATTAAACTAGTGGATCCAAATCAGCCCCTTACGAAGCAACACATAAACTAGGGTTTAAGCTTCTGTTACTCTTGCAACCCATCATCTACTTACTACTTCCCAATGCCTTCATCTAGGCCCAAATAATGGTGAAGTGTTATGTAGTCGACGTTCACATAACACCACTAGAGGAAAAACAACATACAACACATCAAAATACCGAACGAATACCAAATTCACATGACTACTATTAGCATGACTTATCCCATGTCCTCAGGAACAAAAGTAACCACTCACAAAGCATAATCATATTCATGACCAGATAGGTAATGAGTAGCATCAAAGATCTGAACATAAACTCTTCCACCAAGTAATCCAACTAGCATCAACTACAAAGAGTAATTAACACTACTAGCAACCTTACAAGTACCAATCGGAGTCGCGAAACGGAGATTGGTTACAAGTGATGAACTAGGGTTTGGAGATGAGATGGTGCTGATGAAGATGTTGATGGTGATGAGTCCCCTTCGATGAGAGGAGTGTTGGTGATGACGATGGCGATGATTTCCCCCTCTGGGAGGGAAGTTTCCCCGGCAGGATCGTCATGCCGGAGCTCTAGATTGGTTCTGCTCAAGTTCCGCCTCGTGGCGGCGGCGAATCCTCCGAAAAGCCTCCTTCTGATTTTTTTCCGGACGAAACCCTTCTTGTAGCCAAAGGGGGGGGGGGGCAGATGGCCAGCTGGGTGCCCACAAGCCCCCTAGGCGCGGCCAGGGGGGTGGCTGCGCCTAGCAGGCTTATGGCCACCTGCTGGCGCCCCTCTGGCACTTCTTCGGCCCAGTATTTTTTATAATTCCGTAAAAAAATCGTCGTTGATTTTTACGGCGTTTGGAGTTGCGGAGAATAGGTATCTCAAACTTGCTCCTTTTTCAGGGCAGAATTCCAGCTGCCGGCATTCTCCCTCTTCATGTAAACCTTGCAAAATAAGAGAGAAAAGGCATAAGTATTGTACCGTGAAGTGAAATAACAACCCAAGAAGTGATAAATAACAACATGAAAACATGATGCAAAATGGACGTATAAACTTCCCCAAGCTTAGACCTCGCTTGTCCTCAAGCGAAAGCCTAGCTCAATAAATATGTCCACATGTTTAGGGAGAGAGGTGTCGACAAAACATGATACGGACATGCAAGCATCATGATCATGATCAGAACAGCAATACCAACATATAATCTCTCATGCTAAAGTGATAATTCCTTCACAAAGTAAAGCATGGATCAATAACCTTACCGAGAAGTAACAACCGATAGCCTTTAGTCATTGAAGCAATTGCAATTTATCACAACATCAGAAAGAGTCAAATAAGAGCTTGTAAAGCAAATCCACATACTCAATCATCCTTTCATTCTCTACAATTGCTACAACTCACGTGGTACTCATGAGATCAAAGTTTCAGCTGGACACAGAGAAAGATAGGGGCTTATGGTTTTTCCTCCCAACTGCTTACCTCAAGGGTAATGTCAACAATAATAATTCATGAATACTTACCTCCAAGTTGACATATGAATATAGATCTTTCCCAAGCATATGACGTTGGCCAAGAAAAAGGCAAAACAAGGAATTGGTGAAGATCACCATGACTCTTTCAAGGGCAAAAAGTAAAGGTACAAGATAGGCCCTTCGCAGAGGGAAGCAGAGGTTATCATGCACTTTTGAGGTTTGGATGCGTGTCCACTTAGTGCGGAGGAACGTCACTTTATATTGCCTCCTGTGATAAAGAACTTTATTATGCAGTCTGTCGCTTTTATGTCTTCCTCATCACAGGTTCGTACAAAGCTTATTTTCCACACACTAATAGATCATACATATTAAAGAGCAATTTTTATTGCTTGCACCGATGACAACTTACTTGAGGGATCTTATTCAATCCATAGGTAGGTATGGTGGACTCTCATGGCAAAACTGGATTGAAGGTTTATGGATGCACAAGTAGTATCTCTACTTGGTGCGGGAGTCTTGGCTAATATGAGGTGGAAGCAATCATCACATGCTAAGGGATCTCTAATCATATAACATTGTTCGGAACCAAGCAAACACAATTCATTATGTTGTCTTCCATGTCCAACATCTACTTCTAGGCATGCAATAGTTTAGTGAGTATTCACAATCATAGATGGTGTCAAAGATGATATATTTATATGTGAACCTCTCCTTCTTTATCACTTCCTATTAATTGCAACAATGACCAAAGTCTACGTTTGTCTACCCTCAACAAGTTTCAATCATCATTCTCTTTATATGTGAAGCCATCACTTCCCATAAGATCATTACATGATCTTTCATGCTTTTGTTCTTTTCTTACTCTTTTGATCATGGCAAGAGGCAAAGCCCTTCAACTAAGACACTCTTTATTATGAAGCTCACGAGCCCGAATATATCGGGGTGACACAAAGCAAAACTCAAGACTAAAACACTAAGACTTTTAATCTACTAGAGAAAGAGAAAACTGAAAAGGAACAAACTAAAACAAAGGTAAAGGCAAAAGATGTGATGGTGATACGATACCGGGGCAACTCCCACAAGCTTGGCACAAGCCAAGGGGATTGCCCATACCCATGTTTAGTTGTCTTCCTTTGGTGGTGATCGTGGTGGAGTTGTTGCAACATGGGTTTGATCCTCCGTCTTCCAAGGCATAGGTGCTCCATCATGGAAAGATGAACGAGTCTCCAGAATCCTCAAATCTACAGCCAACCGTATTGATTTAAATCAATACTCATACTCACAGTTTTGGTTCTGCAGGTCATAGATCTGGGCCTGGAGGTGATCAACCCTGTCATAGATCCTGGAGAGGTGCTTCCCAATGTCATTGGCATCAATCCTGTGCTTGTTGGTGAACTCCATGATCATCATATGGTTGGTGTTGAGTCCACGCTCCACCATCCCTTGGCACTTGAAGACTTGTTGCTCCATTGCTTCGAGCCTCGTCTCCACGCTTCTGGTCTTCTTGGGCCCCTCAACATCACGGATGTGCAACATCCCCTCACGCATCTCGATAGATTGAGGGTGTTCCAGCACTCCCGTGAGGTAGGGATTGATGACCTTCTCAAAGATCTTGTCCTTCGGAGCTTTTGGGGACGTCATAGCGATCTAGATCTGCAACACAAACAGGCTCGAAACGAAAACACAGGAAATCTGCGTGATACGAGGGTCAGACCTTACGGGAGAATATATAATGATTTTTCCAGACCAGAAGGAGTACTCCGCACGAAAACGGAGTCCGGGAGGCGCACGAGGTGGCCACAAGCCCCCCAGGCGCGGCCAGGGGGTGGGCCCGTGCCTGGCAGGATTGTCGCCTCCTCGCTCGCTTTTCGGACTACTTCCATTTTTTCTATTTTTTCAAATATTCCAAAATGGAGAAAAATTCCTACTGGAAAAGTTTTGGAGTTTGTTTTCTTACCGAATCACATTCCTCTTCGTTTTCACAGTCTGAAACAGGCTGATAAATGTCCCTTAGGTATTCTTCCGGAGTTATGGTATTGATAATATTGCTTTCAACATTTATGGGAGTACGTGAGATATAATGCTTGACTCTCTGCCCATTTACAACTCTCGTACAATTACCTTCCGTGTTGTTGATCTTGATAGCACCGAAACGATATACTTCCTCAACAATATAGGGACCTTCCCATTTGGAGAGAAGCTTGGTTGCAAAGAATCTTAAACGAGAATTATATAGCAAGACATAATCACCTACATTGAACTCACACTTTTGTATCCTCTTATCATGCCACCTCTTAACCTTTTCTTTGAACAACTTGGCATTCTCATATGCCTTAGTTCTCCATTCATCAAGCGAGCTAATATCAAATAACCTCTTCTCACGAGCAAGTTTGAAATCAAAGTTGAGCTCTTTGATTGCCCAATAAGCTTTATGCTCTAGCTCAAGAGGTAAATGACATGCTTTACCATACACCATTTTGTACGGAGACATGCCCATGGGATTCTTATAGGCAGTTCTATAAGCCCACAGTGCATCATCGAGCTTCTTAGACCACTTCTTTCTAGACCTGTTGTCAGTCTTTTGCAGAATTAGTTTAATTTCTCTATCGCTTAGCTCTACTTGACCACTGGACTGAGGGTGATAGGGAGACACAATTATATGGTTGATATCGTACTTAGCAAGCGTTTTACAGAAAGCACCATGAATGAAATGTGAACCACCGCCGGTCATTAGATATCTAGGGACTCCAAATCTAGGGAAAATAACTTCTTTAAGCATCCTGATAGAGGTGTTGTGATCAACACTACTAGTGGGGATAGCTTCTACCCATTTAGTGACCTAATCAACAGCAACTAGGATATGAGTATACCCATTGGATTTTGGAAAAGGTCCCATATAATCAAAGCCTCAAACATCAAATGGTTCAATGACAAGTGAATAATTCATAGGCATTTCCTGACGTTTACTAATATTACCTATTCTTTGACATTCGTCACAAGACAAGACAAACTTACGAGCATCTTTAAAGAGAGTGGGCCAATAGAAACCTGATTGCAATACCTTGTGTGCAGTTCTATCTCCCGCATGGTGTCCTCCGTTGGCCTCAAAGTGACACTTCTGTAGGATATGTCCCTGTTCATTTTCAGGTACACAACGTCTAATAACACAATCTACTCCTTCCTTGTAAAGGTGAGGATCATCCCAAAAGTAATTTCTCAAGTCAAAGAAGAATTTCTTCTTTTGCTGGTATGTGAAATTAGGTGGTATATATTTGGCAACAATATAATTTGCATAATCAACATACCACGGTGCACTACGTGAAGCATTGATGACATTCAATTGCTCATTAGGAAAGCTATCATCAATAGGTTGTGGGTCATCAAGAACGTTCTCCAACCTAGACAAGTTATCTGCTACTGGGTTATCAACACCCTTCCTATCGACAACATGCAAATCAAATTCTTGTATCAAGAGAACCCATCTGATGAGTCTAGGTTTAGCGTCTTTCTTCTCCATGAGGTACTTGATAGCAGCATGATCAATTTGAATAGTGACTTTGGAATCAACTATGTAAGACCTGAACTTTTCACATGCAAACACAACTGCTAAAAATTCCTTTTCCGTAGTAGCATAGTTTCTTTGGGCACTGTCTAGAGTTTTACTAGCATAGTGAATAACATTCAACTTCTTATCAACTCTTTGCCCTAGGACAACACCAACAGCATAATCGCTAGCATCACACATGATTTCAAAAGGTAAGTTCCAATCAGGTGGTTGAACAATAGGTGCAGTTATCAAAGCCTTCTTAAGTATTTCGAAGGCTTCCTCACAATCATCGTCAAAAACAAAAGGAATATCCTTTTGCAAGAGATTGGTAAGAGGCCTAGAAATCTTAGAGAAGTCTTTAATGAACCTCCTATAGAAACCAGCATGACCAAGGAAACTTCTTATACCTTTGATATCTGTGGGGTATGGCATTTTCCTGATTGCATAAACCTTAGCCTTATCGACTTCAATACCTCTTTCAGAAATTTTATGTCCTAAGACGATGCCTTCATTAACCATAAAGTGGCACTTCTCCCAACTCAAGACAAGATTGGTGTCTTTACATCTCTGCAAGACTCGATCAAGGTTGCTGAGGCAATCATCAAAGGAAGACCCATAAATGGAGAAGTCATCCATGAAAACCTCAACAATCTTTTCACAAAAGTCAGAGAATATAGCCATCATACATCTTTGAAAGGTGGCAGGTGCATTACATAAGCCAAAAGGCATACGTCTATAAGCAAAGGTACCGAAAGGGCAGGTGAAAGTGGTTTTCTCCTGATCATATTGTGCAACTATTATTTGGGAGAGACCAGAATAACCGTCTAGAAAGCAGAAGTGTGTGTGTTTAGACAGTCTTTCTAGCATTTGGTCGATAAAAGGCAAAGGGTAATGATCTTCCTAGTGGCTTTATTCAATTTTCTTAAAATCGATCACCATCCTATAGCCAATAATAATCCTTTGTGGGATCAATTCATCCTTATCATTAAGGACAACAGTAATGCCTCCCTTCTTAGGAACGCAATGCACCGGACTTACCCAATCACTATGAGCAACAGGATAAACAATACCAGCCTCCAGGAGCTTTAGTATTTATTTTCTTACTACTTCTTTCATCTTAGGATTCAATCTCCTTTGATGATCAGCAACTGGCTTGGAATCAGGATCAGTTTTAATCTTGTGCTGGTATAGAGTGGGACTAATGCCCTTAAGATCATCAAGAGTATATCCAATAGCAGCATGGTGCTTCCTCAGAGTTGTTAGTAACTTCTTTTCTTCATGCTCTGAGAGGCTAGCACTAATTATAACATGATATCTCTCTTTTTCATCAAGATAAGCATACTTAAGAGTATCTGGCAACTGTTTAAGCTCGAACAGGATCACCCTTTGGTGGTGGCGGATCCCCAAGCAGTTCAACAGGCAAATTATTCTTAAGGATAGGATATTGTTCTAAGACAACTCTATCTATCTCATCCCTTTCATTCATATGCATATCATTTTCATGCTCAAGCAAGTATTGCTCTAAGGGATCAGTAGGAGGTACGGCAATAGAAGCTAAGGCAATAGTTTCAACCTTACTAGGCAACTCTCTTTCATGAGGTTGTCTACCAAACTTGGAGAAATTGAACTCATGTGACACACCTTCAAAGCCAACAGTGACAGTTTGCTTCTCACAATCAATATGAGCATTGACGGTATTGAGGAAGGGTCTGCCAAATATGATGGGACAAAAGCTATCTTGTGCGGTAGCAAGAACGAGAAAATCAGCAGGATACTTCATTTTACCACACAAGACTTCAACATCCCTAACAATTCCCACAGGGCAGATAGTATCTCTATTGGCAAGCTAAATAGTGACATCAATAGGCTCTATCTCAATAGGTGCAATCTCGTCTTTGATTTCATCATATAAGGATTGAGGTATTGCACTAACACTAGCACCCACGTCACATAAACCATGATAACAATGATCTCCTATCTTAACAGAAACAACAGGCGTGCCAACAACACGCCTATGTTTGTCTCTAGCGTGAGGTTTAGCAATTCTAGCAGCATCTTCACAAAAGTGAATATTATGTCCCTCAACATCATCGGACAGAAGATCTTTGATGATAGCAATGCTAGGTTCAACTCTAATTTTCTCAGGGGGTGTAGGTGTTCTAATGTAGCCTCTACGTATCATAGTTGAAGCTTTAGAATGATCCTTTATCCTAACAAGGAAAGGTGGTTTCTCAATGTAAGCACTGGGAACAATAGGATCATTATAGGCAATGGCTTTCTCTTCAACTGGATTGGGTTTAACTACATTGACTTCTAAGGGAGGATGATATTTGAACCACTTCTCTTTGGGGAGACCAATATGAGCAGCAAATGATTCACACAATGAAGCTACTATCTCAGAGTCAAGTCCATACTTAGCGCTAAAGTCACAAAAAGTATTTGTTTCAACAAAGGATTTAATGCAATCAAACTTGTAATTCATACTTGACTCCTTACCTTCTTCAAGCTCCCAATCTTCAGAGTTGCATTTAATTCTATCCAATAAATTCCATCTGAAGTCAATATCTCTCTTCATAAAAGAACCGGTGCAAGAAGTGTCAAGCATGGTGCGATCATCATAAGAAAGCCGAGCATACAAGTTCTGAATGATAATTTCTCTCGAGAGCTCATGATTGGGGCATGAATATAACATTGATTTGAGCCTCCCCCAAGCTTGAGCGATGCTTTCTCTGTCACGAGGCCAAAAATTACAAATATAATTCCGATCATGATGTACTAAATGCATAGGATAAAACTTTTGATGAAATTCCAATTTCAACCGATTGTAGTCCCATGATCCAGTATCATCACATAGCCTATACCATGTCAACGCCTTATCCTTGAAAGATAAAGGAAATAACTTCTTCTTGACCTCATCCTCGGGCAAACCTGCAAGCTTAAATAAACCACAAACTTCATCTACATAGATTAGATGCAAGTCTGGATGTGATGTTCCATCTCCTGTAAAAGGATTAGCCAGCAGTTTCTCAAGCATACCCGAAGGAAATTCATAGCAAACATTTTCAGTAGGTGCAGCAGGTTGAGGAGCAACTCTTTGTGCTTCCATTCGAGGTGAAGATACCCCGAACAAGCCCCTCAAAGGATTAGTTTCCATAGTGACAAGTGACAATAAATTTCAGCACACTATATGAATGTTTCCTTACCAATTTCCACTTACCAAAGGAGCTTCACTGCCCGGCAACGGCGCCAGAAAAGAGTCTTGATGACCCACATGTATAGGGGATCTATCGTAGTCCTTTCGATAAGTAAGAGTGTCGAACCCAACGAGGAGCAGAAGGATCTGACAAGTGGTTTTCAGCAAGGTAAAATCTGCAAGCACTGAAATTATCGGTAACAAGTGATTGTGTGGTGAGATGATTCGTAGCAAGCAACAAGTAACAAAAGTAGAAACGGTGCAGCAAAGTGTCCCAATCCCTTTTGTAGCAACGGACAAGCCTGGACAAAGTCTTATAGGAGGAAAAACGCTCCCGAGGACACACGGGAATTTCTGTCATGCTAGTTTTCATCATGTTCATATGATTCGCGTTCGTTACTTTGATAGTTTGATATGTGGGTGGACCGGCGCTTGGGTACTGCCCTTACTTGGACAAGCATCCACTTATGATTAACCCCTCTCGCAAGCATCCACAACTACGAAAGAAGAATTAAGACAAAGTCTAACCATAGCATTAAACTAGTGGATCCAAATCAGCCCCTTACGAAGCAACACATAAACTAGGGTTTAAGCTTCTGTTACTCTTGCAACCCATCATCTACTTACTACTTCCCAATGCCTTCCTCTAGGCCCAAATAATGGTGAAGTGTTATGTAGTCGACGTTCACATAACACCACTAGAGGAAAAACAACATACAACACATCAAAATACCGAACGAATACCAAATTCACATGACTACTATTAGCATGACTTATCCCATGTCCTCAGGAACAAAAGTAACCACTCACAAAGCATAATCATATTCATGACCAGATAGGTAATGAGTAGCATCAAAGATCTGAACATAAACTCTTCCACCAAGTAATCCAACTAGCATCAACTACAAAGAGTAATTAACACTACTAGCAACCTTACAAGTACCAATCGGAGTCGCGAGACGGAGATTGGTTACAAGTGATGAACTAGGGTTTGGAGATGAGATGGTGCTGATGAAGATGTTGATGGTGATGAGTCCCCTCCGATGAGAGGAGTGTTGGTGATGACGATGGCGATGATTTCCCCCTCTGGGAGGGAAGTTTCCCCGGCAGGATCGTCATGCCGTAGCTCTAGATTGGTTCTGCTCAAGTTCCGCCTCGTGGTGGCGGCGAATCCTCCGAAAAGCCTCCTTCTTAATTTTTTTCCGGACGAAACCCTTCTTGTAGCCAAAGGGGGGAGCCAGAGGGCCAGCTGGGTGCCCACAAGCCCCCTAGGCGCGGCTAGGGGGGTGGCGGCCGTGCCTAGCATGCTTGTGGCCACCTGCTGGTGCCCCTCTCGCACTTCTTCGGCCCAGAATTTTTTATAATTCCCGAAAAAAATTCTCGTTGGTTTTTACGGCGTTTGGAGGTTCGCAGAATAGGTATCTCAAACTTGCTCCTTTTTTAGGCCAGAATTCCAGCTGCCGACATTCTCCCTCTTCATGTAAGCCTTGCAAAATAAGAGAGAAAAGGCATAAGTATTGTACCGTGAAGTGAAATAACAACCCAAGAAGCGATAAATAACAACATGAAAACATGATGCGAAATGGACGTATCATCCTCCTCCCATGAACCAAAGGAGGAGGCCATGGCAGGGGAGCACCACGGTGTGGACGACGGCGCGACATGGATGGGGTAGGGAGGCCAGCTGGAGCGGCTCCGGAGGGTCTCGGCATCGCGGCTCCATTCCCGGTGGCGGCAGCGTCTAGCACCGTGCCGGCGGCCGCCGGCGAGCTACTTGGGGCGGCGGCCATTCCAGTCTATAGGGAAGAACACATGGAGAGAGATTAGAGGGAGAAGAGCGATTGGAGGGAGAAGGAGGTCAGGTGCGAGGCAAGGCATGACGACCTGGACTGACGGGAGCTCGGGCTAAGGCTCGTGCGCGACGGACCTTCGGGCGCGACGGATTCATGGGGCGCGGATCGAGGAAGCTATCCCCGATGCAGGTGCACGGGAAGGAGGGACGAGGGGGCATATGGGCTGTCGGAGAGGCTAGCGGCACTGGGAGCAGGGGACGGCGGTAGGTGAGCGCCGATTGGCTTGGAGATCAAGGGGATCGGGTGCGGCTGTGCTGGTTGGGTGGATGGGGACTCCGAGGTGGGTTTGAGCAGATCTTGAGAAAATGCGGTTGGCGGCTCTGGTTTGGGAGGAGATCCCGAGGAGGGACAGACCAGGTGGTGTGCGGCAGCGGCGGATGGGACTGATTGGACTAAGGTTAGAAGGTCTACGTTCCTATATAAATAGGAGGTTCAGCTAGGTCTGGACCCTCCGATCTCAATCGGACTATCGCGGAAAATAGGTTAGGGGTCCTATTGTAAAATCGATGACGGTTTAGGGTATACGGGGTTGATTCGGACCCAACGGTTATGACCGTGTGTTACGGGTTCCGGGAGGTTTTTGGACTAGGTTGCGAATGGACCCGTGCACTGCGTAGAGAGGCTAGGCGAAGATAATAGGGAAAATGGGTAGCCCGGTATCAGAGTTTAAAATACCGAAACGTTCGACAATTGATCGGCTATAATTCTGGTATAGGTTTAACGGTTCGGGTATCGCACGAACTCCTATTGCGACGAAATTTGGCACGCGGCCTACCTACATTAAACAAGACTGCACGCCAAGTTTCAATACAATTCGAGAAATTTTATTCGCACTTTTAAAAACAATTTTTTTAACGATGCCGCGGGCGCGTGTGCATGTGGTTGGTCTAGAATCGGTTAACGACGAAAATGGAGAGAACCGACAACTAATAACGGATGCATGTTTTGAAAACATACGACAATGGAGTGTTGATGCAATGCGGATGATGCAATCTTGAATGCAGCAAATAAATAATTAACACGATAACAACGGAATAAAAGGGGAATCTTCTGGAGCGTCGGTTCCGGGCGGTTACAAGTGGTCCCTCCATGAGTTTCTCCTACTTGGCGAGAAGATGTCTCACGCCGTCTTAGGCTTGCAATGCCCGTATCAGATCGTTCTGGTCCACCTCAAGGTGTCCCACTTAGCTGGCTTCGTACTAACTTCGAAATTTTATCTAGCTATGCTGATCTTGAGACCATGAAGAGACACTTGTTTGCATATTTGCTATGGCTATTTGGTGTGATGTTTCCAAATTCTCACAGGGAGGTAGTTTTGCCTGGTCTCATCTACTTTGCTGCAAACATAGTGGACGGACCATTACCCATGGATCCACCATATATCTTCGGTTCTGCTATCCTTTCTCACACATACCGAGGGTTGTGTGATGCCACTCAAAAAACTTCATCCGTAGCTAAAGCTACATTACTTTGTGTCTCGTACGAGTTTCTACAATTGTGGTCATGGGAATACTTACGTGTAGGATGACCCTGGATAGTAGGTGTGACGCTCTCGATTTAATCGTACGCTAAACATGCACGCAAATGCATACGATCAAACTCAAGGACTCACAGGAAGATATCACAACACAACTCTAGACACAAATAAAACATACAAGCTTCATATTACAAGCCACGGGCCTCGAGGGATAGAATACGGAAGCTCTATAAACACACGAGTCAGCGGAAGCAACAATATCTGAGTACAAACATAAAACATGGGGTGCCTTAGAGAAGGCTAGCACAAAAGATACAATGATCGAACGAGGCAAGGCCTCCTGCCTGGGAACCTCCTAACTACTCCTAGTCTTCAGTGGCCTCCACGTAGTAGTAGAGACCGTCGGGGTAGCAGTCGTCGTCGGCGGGATACTCCAACTCCTGGGTTCCATCATCTGGTCACAGCAACGGATCAAGGGGACAAAGGGGAGCAAAGCAACGGTGAGTACTCATCCAAAGTACTCGCAAGACTTACATCAGAACTATGCTAAGTATGCATGAGTATCAAATAAGGGGTTTATATGTGGACTAACTGCAGCAATGCGAGAAAGAGAGAGAAGGCCTAGTCCTATCGAATACTAACATCTTCAAGGGTCTTGCAGCAATAGACGAGAGTAGAACAAGGTAACAAAAATATAATAGTCATATTGTTGCAGCAATATTAATATGAGGTTACGCCCATAGATCCTCCCTTGACTCCCTGGGAGGAAGCAATCCCGGGGCAACTAATTCCAGTTAAGTAACAGTTGTAGTTGTATAAGATCAGGGCACAACTCCAAGTCGTCCTGTCACCATGGACACGACTATTCGAATAGATAAGTTCTTCCCTGCAGGGGTGCACAACATATTCCCCGACGCGCTCGATAACACTTTGGCCGGACACACTTTTCTGGGTCATGCCTGGCCTCGGAATATTGACACATCGCAGCCCCACCTAAGCTCAACACAGAGGCCAGCCCACCGATCTAACTCCTAAGCACAAAGGGATCATGGGCCCACTTACCCGATGCGCTCCTGCATGATGCAAGGGCGACCGATGTCAGCCCTAGCACCCCTTAATACAAGAGCGATGCATCTCGGGACCACTCGGGCGCGCGCCGCTACAATGCTGACGTCTGAAGAGTTTCGGCTGATACCGCCACGTTGAGTAACCATAATTCTTCCCATGCACACGGTTAGTGCGCAATAAGTGTTGGGGAACGTTGCATGGGAAACAAAAAATTTCCTACGCACACGAAGACCTATCATGGTGATGTCCATCTACGAGAGGAGATTTGGACTACGTACCCTTGTAGATCGCACAGCAGGAAGCATTAAGAAACGCGGTTGATGTAGTGGAACATCCTCACGTCCCTCGATCCGCCCCACAAACCGTCCCGCGATCCTACCCACGATCCGTTCCAATCTAGTGCCGAACGGACGACACCTCCGTGTTCAGGACACGTACAGCTCGACGATGATCTCGGCCTTCTTGATCCAGCAAGCACGACGTAGAAGCAGATGAGTTCTCCGGCAGCGTGACAACGCTCCGGTGGTGGTGATAATCTACTCCTGTAGGGCTCCGCCTGAGCTCCGCAGAAATACGATCTAGAGGAAGAACTATGGTGTCTAGATCTGAGTTGCACATGGCAAAAGTTGTCTCAAATCAGACCTAAATCACCACTATATATAGGAGGGAGGGGGACGAGGCTTTCCTTGAGGGCCAAGCCCTCAAGCGTGCGCCGGCTAGGAGGAGAGGAGGAATCCTACTCCAATTAGGATTGGAAAGTGGAGTCCTTCTCTTCCTTCCCACCTCCCTTTTTTTTTCTTTCTCTTTGGTTTTCTTCTCTTGGCGCCAATGCCCTCTTGGGCTGTCCCACCAGCCCACTAAGGACTGGTGCGCCACCCCTAAGGCCATTGGGCTTCCCCCGGGTGGGTTGGCCCCCTCCCGGTGAACTTCCACAACCCATTCGTCTCTCCTGGTACAATGCCGGTAATGCCCGAAAACCTTCCGGTAACCAAATGAAACCATCCTATATATCAATCTTCTTTTCCGGACCATTTCGGAAACCCTCGTGACGTCCGTGATCTCATCGGGACTCTAAACAACATTCGGTAACCACACATATAACTCAACTATACTAAAACATCATCGAACCTTAAGTGTGCAGACCGTGCGGGTTCGAGAACTATGTAGACATGCCCCGAGGTACTCCTCGGTCAATATTCAATAGCGGGACCTAGATGCCCATATTGGATCCTACATATTCTCCGAAGATCTTATCGGTTGAACCTCAGTGTCAAGGATTCATATAGTCTCGTATGTCATTCCCTTTGTCCTTCGGTATGTTACTTGCCCGAGATTCGATCGTCCGTATCCGCATACCTATTTCAATCTCGTTACCGACAAGTCTCTTTACTCGTTCTGTAATACAAGATCCTGTGACTTACACTTAGTCACATTGCTTGCAAGGCTCTTGTGTGATGTTGTATTACCGAGTGGGCCCCGAGATACCTCTCCGTCACACGGAGTGACAAATCCTAGTCTTGATCCATACTAACTCAATGGACACCTTCGGAGATACATGTAGAGCACCTTTATAGTAACCCAGTTACGTTGCGACATTTGATGCACACAAGGTATTCCTCCGGTGCCAGTGAGTTATATGATCTCATGGTCATAGGAACAAATAATTGACACGCAGAAAATAATAGCAGTAAAACGACACGATCAATATGCTACGTTCATAGTTTGTGTCTTGTCCATCACATGATTCTCCTAATGATGTGATCCTGTTATCAAGTGACAACACTTGTCTATGGTCAGAAAACCTTGACCATCTTTGATCAACGAGCTAGTCAACTAGAGGCTTACTAGGGACAGTGTTTTGTCTATGTATCCACACATGTATTTGTGTTTCCAATCAATAAAATTATAGCATGGATAATAAACGATTATCACGAACAAAGACATATAATAATAACTTACTTATTATTGCCTCTAGGGCATATTTCCAACACTCTCCCACTTGCACTAGAGTCAGTAATCTAGTTCACATCACCATGTGATTTTAACGAATCCAACACCCATATAGTTCTGGGGTTTGATAACGTTTTGATCGTGAGAGAGGCTTTAGTCAATGGTTTTGAATCTTTCAAATATGTGTGTGCTTTACAAATCTTTATGTCATTTTATAGACGCTGCTGCTACGTGCTATTCGGAAATACTCCAAATATCTACTCTACTATACGAATCTGTTTTACTACTCATAGTTATTCGTATTAGTGTCAAAGCTTGCATCGATGTAACCCTTTACGACGAACTCTTTAAACACCTCCATAATCGAGAATAAAAAAATCCTTAGTCCATTAGTTACTAAGGATAACTTTGACCGATGTTCAGTGATTCAATCCTGGATCACTCTTTGTACCTGTTAACAGACTTGTGGCTAGGCACACGTTAGGTACGGTACATAGCTTGGCATACTTTAGAGTCTATGGCTAAGGCATAGGAGACGACCTTCGTCCTTTCTCTTTCTTCTGCCGCGGTCGGACTTTTGAGTCTTACTCATATTCAAACCTTACAACACAACCAATAACTCCTTCTTTGCGGATCTATTTTGAACTCCTTCAAATACTTGTCAAGGCATGCATTTCATTTGAAAGTTCTATTAACCGTTTTGATCTATCTCTATAGATCTTTATGCTCAATGTTCAAATAGCTCTATCCAGGTATTCCTTTGAAAAACTCCTTTCAAACAACCTTTTATGCTTCACAGAAATTCTACATTACTTCCGATCAACAATTTGTCAACCACATATGCTTATCAGAAATTCTATAGTGCTCCCACTCACTTCTTTGGAAATACAAGTTTCTCATAAACCTTGTACAAATCCAAAAGCTTTGATCATCTCATCAAAGCGTATATTCCAACTCCGAGATGCTTGCACCAGTCCATTGAAGGATCGCTGGAGCTTGCATACTTGTTAGTATCCTTAGGATCGAAAAAACCTTATGGTTGTATCACATACAACCTTTCCTCAAGGAAACCGTCGAGGAAACAATGTTTTGACATCCTGTGTGCAATATTTCATAAATAATGGAGCAACTACTAACCTAATTCTAACATACTTTTAGCATCGCTACGATTGAGAAAGTCTCATCATAGTCAACTCTTTGAACTTTGTCGGAAACATCTTTGCGACAAGTCGAGCTTTTCTTTATGGTGACTTTTCACCATCATCGCATGTCTTTATTTTAAAGATCCATCTTCACTTAATAGTCCTACGACCATCAAGTAGTTCTTCCAAAGTCTACACTTTGTCTTTATACATGGATCCTCTCTCGGATTTCATGGCCTCCAGCCATTTGTCGGAATCCGGACCCACCACCGCTTCTCCATAGCTCGTAGGTTCATTGTTGTTCAACAACATGACCTCCAAGACAGGGTTAAGGCACCACTCTGTAGTAGTACGCGACCTTGTCAACCTACGAGGCTTGTAGTAACTTGATCCGAAGTTTTAATGATCACCATCATCAGTTTCCACTTCAATTGGTGTAGGCGCCACCGGAACAACTTCCTGCGCCCTGCTACACACTGGTTGAAGTGACGGTTCACTAACCTCATCAAGTTCCACCACCCTCCCACTCAACTCTTTCGAGAGAAACCTTTCCTCGAGAAAGGACCCGTTTATAGAAACAAACACTTTGCTTCCGGATTTGAGATAGAAGATGTACCCAACTGTTTTGGATATCCTATGAAGATGCATTTATCCGCTTTTGGGTTTGAGCTTATCAGACTAAAACTTATCACATAAGCGTCGCTGCCACAAACTTTCAAGAAACGACAGCTTAGGTTTCTCCAAACCATAGTCTATATTGTGTCATCTCAACGAAAATATGCGGTGCCCTATTTAAAGTGAATGCGGTTGTCTCTAATGCATAACCCATAAACGACAGTGGTAATTTGATAAGAGACATCATAGTATGCACCATATCAAATAGGGCGCGGCTATGACGTTCGGACACACCATCACACTATGATGTTCCAGGTGGCATGAATTGCGAAACAATTTCCACATCGTCTCAACTGTGTACCAAAACTCGCAACTCAGATATTCATCTCTATGATCATATCGTAGACAGTTTATCCTCTTGTCACTACGATCTTAACTCTGAAATAGCTTTGAACTTTTCAATATTTCAGACTTAGTGATTCATCAAGTAAATACTCATGTATCTACTCAAGTCGTCAGTGAAGTAAGAACATAACGATATCCACTACGTGCCTCAACACTCATTGGACCGCACACATCAAAAATGCATTACTTCCAATAAGTTACTCTCTTGTTCCATGTGGTATGTTTTGCATGTCTCAAGTGATTCAAAATCAAGTGAGTCCAAACGATCCATCTGCATGGAGTTTCTTCATGGGTTTATACCAATAGGTATTGTTTGCATGTCTCAAATGTTTCAAAAATGAGCGAGTACAAAGATCCATCAGCATGGAGCTTCTTCATGCATTTTCTGCCGTCATGACTTAAGCAGCAGTGCCACAAGTAAGTGGTACTATCATTATTACTTTGTATCTTTTGGCACAAATATTATGAACATGTGTAACACTACGACCGAGATTCAATAAACCATTGAAGGTAATTATTCAAGCAAATAGAACAACCATTATTCTCTTTAAATGAATAATCGTATTGCAATAAACACGATCCAATCATGTTCATGCTCAATGCAAACACCAAATAACAATTATTTAGTTTTAACACCAATCATGATGGTAGAGGGAGCGTGCGATGTTTGATCACATCAACCTTGGAAACACTTCCAACACTTATCGTCACCTCGCCTTTAGCTAGTCTCTGTTTATTCCGTAGCTTTTATATCGAGTTACTAATCACTTAGCAATCGAACCGGTATCTAATACCCTCGTGCTACTACGAGTACTAGTAAAGTACACATCAATATCATGTATATCAAATATACCTTTGTTGACTTCGTCAGCCTTCTCGTCTACCAAGTATCTAGGGTAGCTCCGCCTGAGTGACCGTTCCCCTCATAACAGAAGCACCCAGTCTCGGGTTTGGGTTCAATCTTGGGTTTCTTAATTAGAGCAGCAACTGGTTTTGCCATTTCATGAAGTGTCCCTCTTAGCCCTTGCCCTTATTGAAACTAGTGGTTTTACTAACCATCAACTATTGATGCTCCTTCTTGATTTCTACTTTCGCAGTGTCAAACATTGTGAATTGCTCAAGGATCATCATATCTATCCTTGATATGTTATAGTACATCACGAAGCTCTAGCAGCTTAGTGGCAGTGACTTTTGGAGAACCATCACTATCTCATCTGGAAGATTAACTCCCACTTGATTCAAGCGATTGTTATACTCAGACAATCTGAGAACACGCTCAAGGATTTGAGCTTTTGTCCTTTACTTTGTAGACAAAGAATCTTGTCGGAGGTCTCATACCTCTCAACAAGGGCACGAGCATGAAATCTCAATTCCATCTCTTAGAACATCTTATATGTTCCGCAACATTTCAAAACATCTTCGACGCCTTGCTTCTAAGCTATTAAGTATTATGCACTGAACTATCACGTAGTCATAAAAAACGTGTATGTCAGATGTTCGCAACATCCACAGACGACGCTCGAGGTGCATCACACTGAGTAGTGCATTAAGGACATAAGCCTTCTGCACAGCAATGAGGACAATCCTTAGTTTTACGGACTCAGTCCGCAAAGTTGCTACTATCAACTTTCAACTAAATTTTCTCTAGGAACATATAAAAACAGTAGAGCTATAGCGCAAGCTACATCGTAATTTGCAAAGGTCTTTTGACTATGTTCATGATAATTGGAGTTTAACTAATCAAATTACTTGCTAAACTCCCACTCAAAAACTACATCTCTCTAGTCATTTGAGTGGTACATGATCCAAATTCACTAACTCAAGTCCGATCATCACGTGAGTTGAGAATAGTTTCAGTGGTAAGCATCTCTATGCTAATCATATCAACTATACGATTCATGCTTGACCTTTCGGTCTCATGTGTTCTGAGGCCATGTCTGCACATGCTAGGCTCGTCAAGTTTAACCCAAGTGTTCCGCGCGTGCAACTGTTTTGCACCCGTTGTATGTGAACGTTGAGTCTATCACACCTGATCATCACGTTGTGTCTCGAAACGATGAACTGTCGCAACGGTGCACAGTCGGGGAGAACACAATTTCGTCTTGAAATTTTAGTGAGAGATCACCTCATAATGCTACCGTCGTTCTAAGCAAAACAAGGTGCATAAAAGGATTAACATCACATGCAATTCATAAGCGACATGACATGGCCATCATCTTGTGCTTCTTGATCTCCATCACCAAAGCACCGACACGATCTTCTTGTCACTGGCGCCACACCATGATGTCCATCAACGTGTTGCCATCGAGGTTGTCGTGCTACTTGTGTTGTTACTACTAAAGCTACGTCCTAGCAATATAGTAAACGCATCTGCAAACACAAACGTTAGTTTAAAGACAACCCTGTGGCTCCTGCCGGTTGCCGTAGCATCGACGTGCAAGTCGATATTAACTATTACAACATGATCATCTCATACATCAAATATGTCACATCATGTCATTGGCCATATCATATCACAAGCATACCCTGCAAAAACAAGTTAGACGTCCTCTAATTTGTTGTTGCATGTTTTACGTGGCTGCCATGGGTATCTAGTATGATCGCATCTTACTTACGCAAAAACCACAACGGAGATGTGAAAATTGCTATTTAACCTCTCCAAGGACCGCCTCAGTCAAAACCAATTCAACTAAAGTTGAAGAAACCAACACCCGCCAGTCATCTTTATGCAACGAGGTTGCATGTCAACCGATGAAACAAGTCTTTCGTAAGCGTACGAATAATGTCGGTCCGGGCCGCTTCAATCCAACAATACCGCCGAATCAAGAAAAGACTAAGGAGGGCAGCAAATCGAACATCACCATCCACAAAATCCTTTGTGTTCTACTCGAGATAACATCTACGCATGAACCTATCTCATGATGCCCCTGTTGGGGAACGTTGCATGGGAAACAAAAATTTTCCTACGCACACGAAGACCTATCATGGTGATGTCCATCTACGAGAGGAGATTTGGATCTATGTACCCTTGTAGATCGCAAAAACAGGAAGCGTTAAGAAACGCGGTTGACGTAGTGGAACGTCCTCACGTCCCTCGATCCTCCCCACGAATCGTCCCGCGATCCGTCCCACGATCCGTCCCGATCTAGTGCCGAATGGACGTCACCTCCGCGTTCAGCACACGTACAGCTCGACGACGATCTCGGCCTTCTTGATCTATCAAGCAAGACGGAGAAGTAGATGAGTTCTCCGGCAGCGTGATGGCGCTCCGGTGGTGGTGACGATCTACTCCTACAGGGCTCCGCCCAAGCTCCGCAGAAATACGATCTAGAGGAAGAACTATGGTGTCTAGATCTGAGTTGCATGTGGCAAAAGTTGTCTCAAATCATCCCTAAATCATCACTATATATAGGAGGGAGGGGGAGGAGGCTTGCCTTAAGGGCCAAGCCCTCAAGGGTGCGTCGGCTAGGAGGGGAGGAGGAATCCTACTCCAATTAGGATTGGAAAGTGGAGTCCTTCTCTTCCTTCCCACCTCCCCCTTTTTTTCTTTCTCTTTGGTTTTCTTCTCTTGGCTCCAAGGCCCTCTTGGGCTGTCCCACCAGCCCACTAAGGACTGGTGCGCCATCCCTAAGGCCATTGGGCTTCCCCTGGGTGGGTTGCCCCCCTGGCGCTGAACTTCCGGAACCCATTCCTCACTCCCGGTACGATGCCGGTAATGCCCGAAAACCTTCCGGTAACCAAATGAAACCATCCTATATATCAATCTTTGTTTTCGGACCATTCCGGGACTCCGAACAACATTCGATAACTACACATATAACTCAACTATACTAAAACATCATAGAACCTTAAGTGTGCAGACCCTACGGGTTCGAGAACTATGTAGACATGCCCCGAGGTACTCCTCGGTCAATATTCAATAGCGGAACCTGGATGCCCATATTGGATTCTACATATTCTCCGAAGATCTTATCGGTTGAACCTCAGTGTCAAGGATTCGTATAATCCCGTATGTCATTCCATTTGTCCTTCGGTATGTTACTTGCCCGAGATTCGATCGTCGGTATCCGCATACCTATTTCAATCTCGTTATCGGCAAGTCTCTTTACTCGTTTTGTAATACAAGATCCAGTGACTTACACTTAGTCACATTGCTTGCAAGGCTTGTGTGTGATGTTTTATTACCGAGTGGGCCCCGAGATACCTCTCCGTCACACGGAGTGACAAATCCCAGTCTTGATCCATACTAACTCAACGGATACCTTCGGAGATACCTGTAGAGCACCTTTATAGTCACCCAGTTACGTTGCGACATTTTATGCACACAAGGTATTCCTCCGGTGCCACTGAGTTATATGATCTCATGGTCATAGGAACAAATACTTGACACGCAGAAAACAATAGTAATAAAACAACATGATCAATATGCTACGTTCATAGTTTTGGTCTTGTCCATCACATGATTATCCTAATGATGTGATCCCGTTATCAAGTGACAACACTTGTCTATGGTCACGAAACGTTGACCATCTTTGATCAACGAGCTAGTCAACTAGAGGCTTACCAGGGACAGTGTTTTGTCTATGTATCCACACATGTATTTGTGTTTCCAATCAATACACTTATAGCATGGATAATAAATGATTATCACGAACAAAGAAATATAATAATAACTAATTTATTATTGCCTCTAGGGAATATTTCCAACAATAAGGCCTTCCGACCAACCCAGATCAAATACCCGAATCCATTATCCTTTTAATTAAGTCATCGACACAACCACGCGGGAATCCACCCGCCTAGCATCTATTCAACAAAGATCCGAGTAACATGGTCAAGTAACTGTGTGGTTGTAACATCAGGGGGATCCGAGGCATCACCCTCGTTGGATCCCAATCGATATAACCGTCAAGGTGGACTTAGAGGAATCACCCTGGAGGGTACCACACTTGAGGGGTTGCACGACAGAGACATTGTCGGGAATGGTGAAAGAGGAATCACCCTTGATAACCACGAGCGACTAGCTGTACTACAGAGATATCATCCTGAGTACTTCGCGAGGTGTCACCCCACTACTAGGAAAAGGGCTATAGATAATATAGACACTAATGGCGCACCAGACAAGTGGTGCGCCACTGCTATATAGCAGTGGCGCACCATGTGCAGGTGCGCCATTAGTGTGATGGACACTAATGGCGCACCACACACACGGTGCACCACTACTAACATTTTTTTCCAAAAGTTCTAATGGCGCACCGGGGCAGAGTGCGCCATTACTAGTTTAACTAGTAACTAGCAGGGTTACCCGCGCATTTGCGCGGCTAGAATATAAATATGCATTTTTCCGATAGTTATGCGTGGCTATTTTACGTATCTTTTCCATTACGTATTATTTGCATCAAATAAATTTTGATAATGTTCCTATTTTGTACTTAGTCGGTGTTAAGATCTTGACGTGTGATAGTGGAAGACAAAATAATCTGATACTATTCCATAGCCTTTAATTCTCGATTCAATTCCCTAAGTGACCACATTGCAATTTCGTTATTCTAATAATATTATACCATACATGATCTACATGTTTCGACGTCTTCTCATCTTAAATCTAAATAATCATAATAACTGGTAGATGGTATCAAAAATGGTAAAATCTTTTGTCCCATGCGCACCATAACTTGCTATTTTTTTTTGTTCCCACAATATTTCTTTCTCTACCGGTGTCTTCCTTAGCAGCCAATAATTATGCGATTTAATTGTTCTATCAAATTAGCAATGATAAATATATAACAAATTATGGAGGAAAACTATATAAATATTTATATTAAGTGTACTTTGTTAGCATACTGATATACTAAGCTGTTTTTATTCAATACTCTGACCAAAGATATAAAAGTATGCCATGTTATTTATTGGGAATTCCTATATTACATGAGGAATATATGAATGAACTCTATACTAAGTTGGAAAGTAATATCTTAGATTTCACTAGTCTGCGTAATGCATTGTATAATTCTTTTTGGAATCATGCTAAAGTGTATCGTGTCTGTGTACATGTGCATGATCATATGTGTTTTTATTATCACATATCATATGTGGGGAGCTATAAAAATGTTTTTGATGAGCATTTGTTTAATTCTCGTCCATTAAAATACATAATTAGCGGATCATATATTTTGACCTATTTCAAATCACGTCGAGGCTAGATAGATAGATTTGTGTTGATTTTTTTGAATAAAATTTGTCTTCGTATTTATATTTGTGCGTGTGTTCTTGCATTTTTGTTGACAAACATTTCACTGTTTGTAGCTTATATTTATTGTGTATTGAATATTTATGACTTCCTGCAAAATAAAAAAAATCCTATGTATATGCTTTATAATGTTATTAATATTAATATTTCAAATGTCTCTGTTTATTATTTTGATTTATTTATTTTTGCCAAAATCTGTCCATTAGATTTTTTTGCACAGCCATATCATTCTTATCTCTCCTTCCACGATATGCTCCTCGTGGCTTAATTATGTGCCAAGTAAGCCCCTATGAAGTAAAGAAAAATTGGCTAATGAGGCAAAAAAGTTTATGCTTGCTGCCTTTTCTCATGCCAGCATCAAAGGCAATTAGAATGTTTTCGCTGATGCTAGAAATTAAAAAGGGCTAGATAAAAAAAGGGTTGGCATCTCCTTTCTTGCTGATGTCCGAACAAATTGGCTCTTCATAGATTAGGAAGTGATGACATAAAAAAACAAAAAACATATAGTATGTTTTTTTTTCCCAGACGTGATTTTGTGCTTGGCCTTCAAATATGGTCCGACCAGATAGAGAAGCAATGTAAAAATATACAGGAGGCAGTACCTTTGGTTAATGCTTATGATGTATTTACGTAAAAATCATTTATGATGACTTATGTAATGAAAGACACGTATATAACGTTCTCTAGCTTTGCCACTTGCATATGAATCCTTCCAATTGTGTGAGCAAAGCGAATTGTTTTTTTTTAACATATGGGATTAGGAAAACATGCATGGGTATGTTCTTTTGAACTCGTGCTTAGCTTTTTCGATAGATTTTAATATTGTAAGCCTGGCGATTTTTTTTCTTGGAACACATGGGAATAGGAACTCGTGCTTTGCTTCTTCGATAGATTTCAGTATTGTAAGCCTAGCGATTCTTTTTCGAACGTAAGGGAATATAAAACATGCATGCGTCCGTTCTTTTTACCTTATGTTTTCCTTCTACTACGGATTCCAATGTGGCAAGGCTAGCGAATTGTTTTTTTTTTGAAATGTGTACGATTAAGAAACATGCATGCGTACTTATTTCTTTGTTATAAATCACAGCCGTTCTTTTAAACTCTTTTTCTATTGTTTCCTCTGAATCGTCCGTTTTCTATCGTTTTAATAATATAATAATAGATGACGCATCATCAGCTAGTGCGCCATTAGTAACCAGGGTTACTAATGACGCATTTATAGGTGGTCCGCCATTATAACGTGACCAGGTGACCAGTGTTTCAACACCTCGTCGGCACGGAACACCGCCCAAGGTCAAGAGTCAACCCACCCAACCACCGATCTCCGTCTGTCGACCATGGGAGCCGGCCAGGACCCGGAAGCCGGCGCCGCCGACGGCGGCGAGAAGAGGATGGCCCACTCCTCCTCCTCGGGCCCGCTCCCGCCGTCGGAGCCGCCACACCTCCGGGGCCAGGACCCCGCGCAGTACCAGTACGGCACCTTCCACCCCCCGCCCCCACTCGCCCGTCGGCTTCCCCCAGCCTGCCCCGCCCGTCGGCTTCCCCCAGCCTGCCCCGCCCGTCGGCTTCCCCCAGCCTGCCCCGCCCGTCGGCTTCCCCCAGCCTGCCCCGCCCCCCGGCTTCTCCGCCGCCGGCTACCAGCAGCAGAAGCAGCCCTACGCGCCCGCCGACCCGTATTACTCCCAGGGGTACCAGACCGGCCCAAGCACAGGTATCCTCGGCTTCCTCATATGCTTTTTCTTACTTTACTCCGGGTCATGATGCCTAATGATGCACAATTTCACGTCAATGATCAGAATTCAGAAGTCTTCAATCCAAAATTTGTGCGCATGATCCAAATTGCAGCACTCCTCTTTTTTGTCCCCTGGTAGTTCAGCGAAAAATTGTACTAGTTGTAATTTGTAAATGGACCCTAGGCTTTCGCTCAACTGGAAAAAATTCATCGACTCACCACGTGGATTCTTGGCTAAATGGGCTACTGACGTTTAAACCGGAACACCAGATAGTTATGTAGTGCATGCTCCTTTTAGGCTAACAAGTCTTGATTAGTATTTGTGCCAACGGTTGCGAGGGGTCCTTTACATCGACGATATTTGTGACCTGCACTTAATATGGAACATGGAACAGAGGGAGTGTAATTTCAACAAATTCTTGGTGCGCTGAATTCACTAGCCAAAGATGTGGAACTGTCGGTCACCTTATACTTCATCAGGAGCCAAGAGAAAGGGATGGAGATCCACCGCGACCGGACCGAGCAGGCGGTCAAGCGGCGCGCCCAGATAGCCGTCCTTGTGGAGCTGCGCCCAGATCGGCCATGGCGCGACCGAGCAGTTGAGGAGGGAGGGAGAGTAGGACTGTAGGAGTGCTCCAGCTGCTCCTATGCCCCAACCACGGCGTCGATTCCACCTCGGCCACAACAATAGCACCGACAGCCATGTGCTTCTTATCTCCCTCCCCTCGCCCCTGTTTGTTTAGGTTTGGCATCTCCCTTCCCTTACTGCCTGATGCGCGAGGAAGACTGAATCTTTCCTCCTTCAAGGTCGGTTTCCCGCTACTCCAACCCTAGTGCCTGCCTATTGGACGCCATGGAAGGTATCCATCTCCCTCTCCCTCTCCACATGTTCTGCTCCCTGTTGTGGCTGCGGTTAATTTGTAGCAAGTTTGTTTGGTCTCATTCAAGAATAAACTAGCGGGATGGTGCTGGTGCTATACAGTTTTATTCTTGTAATTACAAACTTGAACTGATAATCTTCTTGGTTACAAATCCTGGAGCTATTCTTGATGTACCTAGCTAGAGGCATGGTTAGAAAAATATTGCTACTATCTCCTTATTTGGCTGTACTAGTTCATCATTGCAATTAATCGTGTTACCAAAACTGAATTGAGAATGTTCCATAATATTTTAGCAGTGAGGAAAAACAGCTGCAAACTCCGTATGACCATGACCGCCTAAATGTCTTGGAGAAGGGTTTCCTCCGCTTTGGTATACCCAGGGGCTATTACCCCGTCACTTTGCATCCATGGCACGTAATAAGTGTCTTGCTGCTGCTTTTTCAAGCGAACGTGTTCTTTTCAGGCGATGCGTA
Source organism: Hordeum vulgare subsp. vulgare (assembly GCF_904849725.1). Lineage (NCBI taxonomy): Eukaryota > Viridiplantae > Streptophyta > Magnoliopsida > Poales > Poaceae > Hordeum > Hordeum vulgare. The sequence continues at coordinate 350,032,309 of NC_058519.1, read as the reverse complement.
TGTGTACGTCCTTGTGTTTATTCAGTTATGTAGATGGTGGTTCAGCCATGAGGAGGTGGCGAAGAGGGGACCTCCTATTTAAGCGTCAAATAGGAGGGGTATCGCACATGGTGAAGTTATGGTCAATCGATGCTTATGTGAAGATTGTTAGGCAGGTCAGTTTCTTCTGCTCTTTTTGCTGCAAAATAATTGTGGATTGCTTACATTTACCAAATACTAGATTGCTTCAGATATGTTTGTATCATCTTTAGAAAGGGGTTGCTGCTTTGTGGGGACTGATGTTGGTCTGAATGTTGCACGTGAGGCCATCATAAACGCTGCTGAGTTGGCAAGATATGAGCAAGTGAAGCAGGTATGCTTCTTGTCGTGATTTCCTATATTTGGTTGCCTATTCTCTTGCTGCCGTGATCTGCTATATTTGGTTGATTATCATCTTGCTGTCTTGAACTGAATTGTCTATCCTACAGTCATTATGAAACATCCTGGGTTCAAAGATGGTGTTGTCACTCATATCGCTGCCTTGGGCGCTCACTTCTTTGCTGTTCGTGTTGGTTCTCCGGTCAACCTGGTGAGATATCCTCCTCGCTCAGTGGCCAATTATCCATACTCTAGTGTCTACTCTAAAGTATTATTTTGCATACATTCAAATCAAACTAATTATGGTGAGCAATACTTTTTGGTGTATTTATCTACTAGGTAGTAAACTAATGTTCATGCCCTTCTTCGCCGTGGAGTGCGCATTTTGCGGGAAGACTACTGCCATCAGTGAGAGGCGAAGTCTGGCAATTGATTTTCTGTGTTCTGGGTTTCAAGGTGTTGACTCAACCCCTACCTGCGCGCCTCATGTTACTCTGTACCCCTTTTATAGTTGAAGTTGCTTTTGGTTCATTTCTGTCCTTGCTTTTCTCTTCTTATGTAGAACATATGGTCGCAGGGCCATTATCAGATGACTGGACATGTTGCGGTTTTCCATTTGCTGAGAGCCTAAAAGCTACCACCCCTCTTAGGATTTAGGATATTAGGGTTTGATGTGTTTCAGTGTTTATATTGATGGATTATGATAGTCTATCTGTCACTTACATGAACACATACACATAATTTGTTGCTCAAAATTATGATTGTTAGAATGTAATTTTTTGTTATAATTGTCGAATAATGAAGAGGACGCGACACATTGCTTCTCATTTCTTCACAACATTTTTGTTAATTCAGATCTGTTTTATTTCGTTAATTGCTAATAATGATTTTGAATGTGAGATTAGCAGCAAGCAGCATTTCAAATTACATACAAATTATGATTGTTAGTATCAGCATTTTTGTTAATTCAGATCTGTTTATTTTCGTTAATTTATCCTCCTCGCTCCTGTTGGTTTGTTAATTAACTAGGCTTTCTCTTTATTAGCAACTAGTAACAGTGCACGTGCAACACACGTGTAATCGAATGAATTTCCTTGTTAGGGATAGAATTTTTTTGAGTTTTTTTAGAATAACATGAGGGAACCTTGTGGCCTCATGGGGATCAGCAATTCCATTGTAGTGGGTGTCAACAAAGATGTAAGATATCTGAATTTAAGTACAATTACTTCTCCCTTATATCTTCTGCAACAACATGCATCATGTAGTCTGAATGATGCAGTCTGAAAATTACTGCATTTATCTTTCGATCAGCTGAACTAAAAAAAATATCTCCCACATATTACAGTTGGGAATGCATATGGCTCCTTGAAAATTCGCTGAACTAAAAAAATATTGATTGAATAGAGGAAGCATCAGTCTACTATCATAGATCCGTGCTGAACAGACCGTTGCTCCCGTTCCTACATTGGCCGGGGTTTCATCCTCGTCTTGGCCAAGTGCGATCGCTGGGCAGACACGGAGTGGGAGAGACAACAGGACGGGCGAGGCAAGCTGCAAGCCCGACGTTAAGGGACGACAAGGAGATGATGAACAATCTTGGAAAAATAATAATGGCTGACAAATATCATCAAATGATGCACATGAACTAAGCTTAACCATTCTCAAAAAGAAAACTGAAACCAACCTCACTATGGTTCAAAATTCTGTAGCAGTTGATGTATGCACATGAAACTTCAGATCTACAATTCAAATGTAGTTCAAACAAAAACATGTACTTCAATGAATATTAAACCTGACTGCAGAAGTCGTAAGAACAAAGCTAAACAAAACCATTTAGGTTGCTGACAAACAATTTCAACGTGGAAGAGAAGGACAACAAGTGCTCAAGATGGTATCAACATAGAGACTTACCGGATGCCAAATCCCTCAAGCTCCTTCTCATTGAGGCGTTTGTGAGTTATGGGTTTTATGGTGTCAAGAACAATCAGAATACCATTACATGTCCTGGCTGTGCCGATGACGTGAAAATTGTAACAATCATTGAAGATAGAAACAGGGGATAATTCAAAAAATTCTTAGAGCACAGTGTACATAGAGTGTCCTGAATAATAAAAAAGTGTGCGCAAGTTATAACACAGGGGCAAACCCCTTCGTGGTATAATAATTTTTAGTCTTCTAGAGTATTGAAAAGCATGATTTTTGGCTGAAATTATTTCAAAAAATGGTAAGCAAAGCATGTAGCAAACTTAATAATCCACAAATTAACTGGCTTTGAAAAGGTACGACTCAAAGGAAATTTATTCTTATGATCTCACAAGATGTAAAAGAATATCCAAGTAAGTTCCCAGCCATATGTAATAACAATGTACATTATGAGCTTGAAAGTGAAAGCGCAATATTAATTGCTACAATGAAAATTAGCATGATATATATAGTGCACTATACCCATTTCCCCCCTAAATATAAAAAACATTATCAGGAGAGAGTGGAAATGCATTTTTCTACATACTGCTGCCATAGATGATTTCTATAATAGGTGGGTGCTCAGATAATTCGCACAAAAGATGGGTTCTAAATGTTCACATAAACATTAATATTGCAGCAATAGGTGGGGTGCTCAGATAATTCGCACAAAAGATGGGTTCTAAATCTTGCATAAGAAACATTTGTCTGCATAGCATTTTCATTACCAGAATATGGTGGCTCACCAATCTGATTGATAGGTATCTTATCGATTAAAGAATTCCACTTTCTATCCAGGTAAAAAAATTACCTTGAGAGGAAAATAAAATCCCAATTTCTGAAACTCTAGGATTCTACGAGCAGCCCTGTGGCAGAACCCGCAACACCCCTACCCAACTGCTACTTCACTCTCCTCCTCCCCCTGCCTTCGCCAGAGGGCGTCCCTGGGAAGTGATCACGTAGCGGCGACGCCAGTAGGGTTGTTCTGCTTCGTAGTGGTTCATCCTCTCTTATCCTCATCGTGGCCCTACTGGTGGGATGACCACAATTTTACCAGTGTCCAGTGGCCGTCGAGGCGCAGTTCTGGGATGTCACCATGGTTGGCTCGGTGTGTGGTCTTCTCTGCACATTGAGGGCCACACACCTCTCCATATATAACCAACAGATTTATAAAACACAGGGCAATAACAGCTTAATCCGTCGGCAATAATGGTAAAATAAAACAAAATATCTCGCGCAAGATGATAGGATTGATGGATAGAACAGTAAGAAATTAGAATTTCTGCTGACATGGTCTAAGGTGAAAGAATGAACAACCGGTGGGCAGAAAAACTGTTGCATCCATATTGGTATTTTCCTACATAATGATTATAATTAAATCCTAGAAACAAGAGTCTCAACAATCATGTACGGCATGTCACTTTTGCTAGTAACATAAGTCACATCGCTGTTCTGTAAACCACCAATTGACCTATGGTGAATTCCTACAGTTTTACATTAACATGATCGAAGATAAACAACACAGTAAAGTAGTAAACCTGAACGGTGTAAACAGTGGAACTGTATTATCCTCACGAGGTGGAAAATCGACACCAGCCGCCTGCAGAAACAAAAGGAGAGGCATCCTGATCATGGTCTGTACTGAAGGAATTGCTGTAACTTAGCATATTATTGTACATCTAAGTATACAGTGAAAATATGAAATGGAGCAGATCTAAGTCCATGGGAAAAAACTGTTAAGCAAAAAGCTGAGAATTACATAATTGTACAACATAAATAACAATGAAAGAGACATACGTTGAAGGTACCCTGAGTTCTTGGTACGCAGTGTGATACTGGGGATATCTCCCGGAAGGACCTCCAAAAGCCACTTGTGGCAATCCATACAAAAGCGAAGATTTTTGACAATTCTGATTATAGCGTCTGGAGATCCTCCAATGAGCCCAAACGCTATTGCAAGCTTCTCACTGTGATGTCCAAGTGCCTGCTCTTTCTCTTCATCTTCAATGTCATAGAACACCTCAGTGGTCTCTGTGACATGACCTTGCTGTTGCATCCTTCCACCAATCTCGATCAGTTTTGCATGAATGTCATCATACGATGGATGTGACTTGTCACCTGAAATGAATTCATGGATGGAGCCATCCATCTCAACCGAGCTGCAGCCGGGAATCTTCTCGATCCCCTTGCTTCTCATGGTCCTTCGAACATCTTCAACGCCATTCCATCTCCCTACTGCAGCATACAGATTGGACAGGAGCACATGGTCTCCACTGCAGGTTGCTTCCATTTTAGTTATGACAATTTCAGCCATCTTGACATTCTTCTAGAGACGGCATCCACCAAGCAAAGCCCTCCAGACGACAACATCCGGCTTCATTGGCATCTCTGTAATGAGCTTGTGTGCCTCTTGTAGATGACCAGACCGGGCAAGGAGATCAACCATGCACGCATAATGCTCAAGGATTAAGTCTATGCCATACTTCCTGGAAATCATGTTGAAATGCTCCCTGCCTGCATCCACAGATCCACCATGGCTGCATGCCAAGAGGACTCCTACAAAGGTCACTTCATCCGGTACCACTCTTCCGTCAAGCTCCATTTGGCGAAACATGTCCAACGCCATTGCTGAGTAGCCATTCATGGCCAAGCCATTGATCATGGCATTCCAGGTACACGTGTTCCTCGTCCTCAAGCTGGCAAAGACCTCCAGCGCAAGCTCCACAGCGCCACACTTGGCATACATGTCAACAAGCGCCGTCCCCAGGAACTCATCCCACCGGAGCCTGTTCTTCTCTATGTACACATGGACCCACTTACCCGTCTCCAACGCACCGGCGCTCGCGCAGGCTGACAGCACGCTGACAACCGTCCCGCGGTTGGGCGCAAACCCTTCCTCCATCATCCGCCCGAAGAGGCAGAGAGCCTCGACGGGCTGCCTGTTCCCGACGTGCCCAGATATCATGGCGGCGGGGCTGGGCTGGGGTCGTGCTTCAGGGCGGCGGGACGGCGGCGGCGCGGCTGTGCTGCGGGGCGACGGGGTTGTGCGGCGATGTGGGGGCCGGCGGGGGCTGGGTGGTGCGTGGAGGATAGGGGGTGCGGGGCTGGGCGATGGGCGAACGTGCGCGATAGGGTGGGTTATCGCTTTGTTAACGAAGTCTTTTCGTTAACGACGTAATTAGGCCGTTGATTGAGTGTTTAGACGGTCAAGATCTGAAGATGGATCTGCCCTCTCGTGCTTTTTAATAGTACAGATTAACGAAAAGGAGGAGCTGTGCCGCCGGCGACCTCATCGGCCCGGAAGCCGCCCACGATTCGAGGTCTCCTTTCCCATCTCCCACTGATTCATTCTCTTTTCTCTCCTCTCATAGCTCGTTCGCGGTCGGAAGAAGGGGATCTACATATCATGCCGCCGAAACCGTGCGCCATCTCTGGATCCCCCTCTCTCCCGCCGTGCTGGTTCCCAATCCCCCTTTCCTCTTTTCAATTTCGTCGTATGGAAGAACCATAGTTAGGAAATTTGATTCAAACGGCAGTGCTTCAGTTTTGCAACAACTTTGTTAACTCTGCGTTGATATCGTTGTATGCGTTGATATCGCTGAAGGAGCAGGAAATTTGTTACGATCCGATTTGTGTTCCTCTGAAACAGGACTGCTCTGCTGTTTTTCAGTTTCGACAGATATAGTGTCAGTTGCTTGCTCTGCTTCCCCATATGCCTCCATGATGAAAATGCCTATCTATAACGCACTTTTCAACTGCAGGAATCTGGGCAACTGATGGAGCAACCCAGTTCCAGTCGACATGGTATTGCTGAGGTGATGTTGCATATCTACTCAATATCTATGACCGTGGTTAATTTTCGTCCAGGCTAAAGAAAATTATCATCTATTCTGCACCCATTCCCCAACCTTCACGGTCATCACATTACCTTCCTACGAAAGTAGCTTGTACACTATCACAGGGATCTAATGTAACTAGCATGGACTTTCATCCTTCACATCATACTTTCATCCTTCACATCATACGCTACTACTAGGTATGATCAAAACCTATAATTTACTGTCTCTCTCTCTCTATATTGTTAGGAATAAGCAACTTGTATCCCCATGAGGCCATAGGCCGATATATATACATGTACAGGTTGTGGACTATATGCAGGAAAACCCCTTATATATTGGGATAAATACAAAAGGGTACATGAGTTGTATTATAACTCTAACACCCCCCCTCAAACTCATGGTGGATGAACAACACTGAGTTTGGAGAGATAAAAGCCATGTTGTGCTCTAGTCTGGGCCTTCGTCAGGAAATCCGCCAACTGTAACTCGGAAGGCACATACTGAAGAGCAACAACCTGATCCTGCACAGCAGCGCGCACATAGAAAGCATCAACACCAATATGCTTGGTGAGCTCATGCTTCACAGGATCGCGCGCAATGCTAATAGCACCTGTACTGTCAGATAAGAGCAGAGTCGGTGTAGTGACAGAAACACCAAAATCCTGAAGTAACCACCGTAACCAAGTCACCTCTGCCGTCAAAAGAGCCATCGCTCGCAACTCAGCCTCTGCACTCGAACGGGAAACTGCAATCTGTTTCTTCGTCTTCCAGGCAATGAGAGAACCACCAAAAAAAACACAGTAAGCAGAAAGTGAACGGTGATCTGAAGGATCACTAGCCCACGTAGCATCCGAATAGGCCTGAAGCTGTAAAGAACTGGAGCGAGGAAAGAATAAACGATGAGAGATTGTGCCCCGAAGATATCGGAGAACACGGAGGAGATGACTATAGTGAACCGATGTGGGAGTAGAGACAAACTGACTCAGAATATGAACCGGATAAGAAATGTCCGGACGAGTGACAGCTAGATAAACAAGACTGCCAACAAGATGACGATAGCGCGTCGGGTCAGGCAGGGGATCACCATCAGTAGCAGAGAGGTGAACATTGAGCTCCATAGGAGTCTGAACAATGCGCTCATCAGTAAGAGCAGCACGAGCAAGACGATCCTGGATATACTTTTCCTGGGATATAAAAAAGCCATCAGAGGTAGAAGAGACTTCAATCCCAAGAAAGTAGCGAAGAGGTCCAAGATCAGACATAAGGAACTGCTCACTGAGACGAGCCTTGACAAAGGCAATATACTCAGGGTCATCCCCAGTGATGACCATGTCATAAACATAAAGAAGAAGAAGAGTCCGACCACGAGGAGAAAGGTGAATAAATAATGCTGGATCATGAACACTGGGTGAAAAACCAGCGGCAGTCACCACAGAGGCAAAACGCTCAAACCAGGCTCGGGGGGCTTGCTTAAGGCCATAGAGAGAGCGACGAAGACGGCATACCATGCCATCAGGAACAGAATACCCAGGTGGAGGCTGCATGTACACCTCCTCACGCAGCTCACCATTAAGAAAAGCATTCTTAACATCAAGCTGAGAGATAGACCAGTGGCGTGTAGAGGCCACGGCAAGAAGTGTACGAACAGTGGTCATATGAGCCACAGGAGCAAAGGTCTCATCATAATCACGACCATGCTCCTGCTGAAAACCACGAGCCACAAGACGAGCTTTGTGACGCTCAAGAGAACCATCGGAGCGAGTCTTTACCTTGTAGACCCACTTACAAGTGATGGGACGGACTCCAGGAGGAAGGGAAACAAGATCCCACGTACCTGTGCGTTCAAGAGCAGCAATCTCCTCAGCCATCGCAAACTGCCATTCAGGATGAACAACAGCCTGATGATAAGTAGTCGGCTCAAGAACAGCAGCTCCAGCGGTGGAAAAGCCTAAGCGATCAACAGGCGGACGAGGACGAGAACGCAAGCCATAAGTAGGCTGAGACGAGGATGACGGCACATCCAGAGAAGCATCCACAGAACGTGAACGACGAGTGTAACACTGAGGAAAAGATGGAACAATGGAAGGAGGAATCGCTAAAGTAGAATCGGAGAGTGGCGACGAAGAAGTCACCGGAGATGAAGGTGTAGAATCCGGTGACATGCTAGACGAGGAGACCGGGGAAGATGGTGGCGACAAATCGACTGGAGGTGGAGAAGCAGAGGGAGCAGAATGAGTAGGCAAAGGCTCGACGAGTGTGATAGGCATGTCAGGAAAAGTGAGAAAAGAGATATCCTCTACTGAAAAAGTCGAGGAAGATGAGCGTGGGTAGAAGGGACGAGACTCATCAAAAGTCACATCCCGAGAGATACGTATCCGACGACCGATAGGATCCCAACAACGATAGCCCTTATGCTCATCACTATAGCCTAAGAAGACACACTCAACAGACTGAGCGGTCAGTTTGGTGCGTTCGCGGGGGGCAAGAAGAACATAGCAAACACAACCAAACAAGCGAAGCGTCGAATAATCGGGAGACCGATCAAAAAGACACTCGAAAGGAACACCACCCTGTAGAGCAGCGGAAGGCTGGAAATTGATGAGATAGGTGGAGGTGGAGACGGCCTCAGCCCAAAAATGCGGCGGGAGAGAGGCAGCAATCATCAATGCACGAGCCGTCTCAAGAAGATGACGATGCTTGCGCTCAGCCACGCCATTCTGAGCATGAGCACCAGGACAAGAGAATTGAGAGAGAGTCCCTTGCTCAGCAAGAACACCACGCAACATCTTAGAGATATAGTCGCCAGCGGAGTCAGCACGAAACACACGAATGGGAGAAGAGAACTGAGTATGAACCATGGCAGCAAAGCGCTTATAAATGGACAACACCTCACTACGAGAAGTCATGAAATAAAGCCATGTGTAACGAGAGAAGTCATCTATGAAAATAATATAGTATTTATGACCCCCTTTCGAATCGAAGGGAGCCGGACCCCATACATCGGAATGGACTAAATCAAAAGGACGCTAAGACACTGACTCACTATGTGGATATGGTAACTGAATCTGCTTGCCAAGACGACAACCCTGACACTCTAAGGAGGCATCTCCTGAGACAGACCCCAGAAGACCTCGACGAACTAACGACGACAAACGAGAACCACACAGGTGACCAAGTCGATGATGCCACTGCTGGAAAGAACCAGTAGCCGAGGCGACCAAAGCGGAAGAACCGGGGAGAGAGTGGGCAGAGGAAGGAACATGAAGCCAGTCCACCTCCCAAAGACCCTCAGAATCACGGCGGCGAGGGCCAGCTCCAACCAGAGTGTGCGTGCGACGGTCCTGGACAGAACAAGAGTCAAGATCAAGGATGACACGACAACCAGAATCAGCAAGTTGAGCAGCGGAAAACAAATTCATGGTAAGTCGAGGAACATGAGCAACATCAGGAACAGAATAAGGAGTGGTAAGAGTGCCTCTACTAACGACAGGAAGGGGGGTACCATCAGCGGTGAGGACATGAACAGGGGAATCAAGCGAACGAAGAGAGGACAGAGTGGAAGAATTAGAAGTCATATGAAAGGAAGCTCCAGAGTCCAGAACCCATGGGGATGTACCTGACTGTGTAGAAGGTGGTTGCTCAGTGCGGGAAGCCTCAGTCACAGAACCAGCAGTACCCGTTGAGGAAGAACCTGAAGCAGCGAGCAGACGCTTAAGTCTTAGAATATCCTGCTCAGTCAAAGCGATGGCTGAAGCTGTCGAGGTAGATGACGAAGTCGCTGGAGATGGTGACCGCGCCTTGCGCAAGTGTTTCTTCTTCGTGTAGCAGTTCGGCTCAATATGACCATCATTGTTGCAGTAGTTACAATGTGGACGGGGGCGACCTGAGCCGCCAGAAGGAGTGGGCAAGAGCGGTGGAGCAGTCGAGCGAGAAGGGGTCGGTGCAGTAGGTGGCGTAGAAAAAGTCCGAGCAGCGAGCACCGAGGGAACCTCCAGCAAACCAGCACCACGTAAGCGAGTCTCCTCAGCACGAATCTCAGAAAGCGCCTCCATGAGAGAAATACGGCCACGAGCAAACAACTGAGCACGCCGGGGCTCAAACTCCTTACGGAGCCGAGACAGGAACTCGTAGACGCGATGAAACTCCAAGTCGGCCTGTACAGCCTGGCAACAGGGGCAAGTACGACAACCAGCACTGCGGAGAGAATCAAGCTGGCGCCAGAGAGCAGAACTCTGTGCATAGAAGTCATCCACAGTAGAGTCACCCTGATGAAGAGCATGCTCCTGACGGACCACAGAGAGGTATAAGGCATCACCAGAGGGCTCATAGCGCTGACGAAGGCGGGTCCACATCTCAAAGACAGTAGGAAGGCCCAGAAACTCAGAAGCAAACTGAGGCAGAACACTAGCAGTGAGAACAGCGGCAGCACGAGCATCATTATCAAGCCACTGGGTGTAAACGGACAGAGCATCACGATACACCTGAAGAGCCTCCTCATAAGCCAAGACCTTCTCCTCATAAGCACGCACAGCGGCCTCATCAGCAAGCTGAGTCGTATCCTTTGCGGCCTGAGAAGCATCCGCAGGAAGAGCCGGTGGGATCGGCGGGGTGGGAGCCATGGGAGGAACCGGACATGGCGGACAAGAGACCTCGCCGGAAAGAAAACCCCATAGGCGGATGCCACGCATGTGAATGCGCATGAAGCCAGTGAACTCGGTGTAGTTAGTGCCATCAAAGATCACTGGACAACGAGGAACATCAACGTAGCCGGATGCAGCAGACATTTTTTTTTTAGTCAACGAAACGCGTCAGACAACAGGACTCGATCTGGCGATGGCGGATGGAGTCGAGGGCCAGGGGCGGCGCGATCTGAGGAGCCGCGTCCACTGGTGGAAACCGCCTGGGCGGATGGGACGCGGGCGCCTCTGCTGATGGAGATGGGAGACGCGGCCGCCTTTGCTGGAGCCGCCTTGACGCGGGACGCTGGGACGCGGCCGCCTCTGTTGGAGCCGCCTTGACGCGGGACGCGGCCGCCTCTGTTGGAGCCGCCTTGACGCGGGACGCGGCCGCCCTGCTGGAGCCGCCTTGACGCGGGAAGGAGATGGGACGCGGCCGCCTCTGCTGGTGGTGGGAACGCGGCGCGGGAGGGCCTCGATCTGAAGCCGCCGTGACGCGGGAACGAGGCGAGCAGGACGAGGGCCGGTGCGACGAGGTGCGGGACGAGACGAATTTGGGAAAGATTAGATCGGGAAGAGCACGAGTTGCGCGTGCAAAAAGAACCTAGGCTCTAATACCATGTTAGGAATAAGCAACTTGTATTCCCATGAGGCCATAGGCCGATATATATATACATGTACAGGTTGTGGACTATATGCAGGAAAACCCCTTATATATTGGGATAAATACAAAAGGGTACATGAGTTGTATTATAACTCTAACATATATATATATAGATGCAGTCGCAACTTTGCAAGTAATAAAGCTGTTTCATGTGATTTGGGTGTATATTAGGATTTTAACACCATATTAATTTTCTTGTCATGATTACTACTCAAATAGTTGGATCTGCGAATGGTGAATTTACACTTTGGAAGATTGGTACACACGAGAAGCTGCTCTCTAAGCCCTTCAAAGTCTGGGACATGCAAGCATGTTCAACACAATATCAGGTAACTGAGCACAATTTGAAATTCTGTATGTAATTCGCTCCTCTTTGGTTTTTTTGGTTTGTTAATTCAGATCTGTTTATTTTCGTTAATTTATCCTCCTCGCTCCTGTTGGTTTGTTAATTAACTAGGCTTTCTCTTTGGTCACACAAATATCCAGCCATCATGTAGCATTATCTTGCGAAACAAGGAATTTATATTTTCTCTGTTTACCGCTTACTGTCATATACAGTAATTTTATGGATGTGAATGGTTGAACACTCTAATAATCTATTTCTGTTAACTGCACTTTTTTTAATATAATGGTTGTTCCTGCTTTTACTAATAAAAATGTTGTCATATATCAATGTCTCCTTTAGTCAAGAATCAGGAAGTACAAATTAGGCGCTGTTCTCTTTTCCTGTCTTTGGGAGTGCAAGTCCTTCTTTAGATGCTTCCATTCTAACCTCTTTCTGTTAAGGCATCAAATCAACTCGTAAAGTTTGTAGTAATATTTTGTGTAGGAATTCCTCAATCTTTTGTAACCATCTTATAATATCTGAAGTCTATAGTCAATTCTATATAGTAATTGTTTTCACATTTTCAATTTGTTCATTTTTGCAGTTTAATTCTCAGAGTTCTTCTATCTCTTCTCAAGGGGGCCTTGGGCTAGGGGTTCAGGGACCAGGTATCCCTTCTGCCTTCCTGTCTCAGCTACAACCTCATGAATCCCAAATTCTCGAGCAATGTAATGGCCATGCATTATTTCTAGTATACATAAAGTTGGAGGCTCATCGTGTTTGACTAGTTTTTCCTTTGCATTAAGAATTATCAATATGTGCACACGCTGGGCAAACAAAAAGTGACGAGCAACAAGGCTTGGCCGATGATGTTGGTGTGGAGTCTGCTGCAACAACTGGACCGATTAAGCACACCAATGAAGATGACACGAAGGCTCGTTGCTCGGTATGGTCCAACTTTTTCATACATGCCTGCTCATGAAAAAAGTGAAACAAGGTGCATACAATTAAGGACACCACAATTATCTTTGTGAATAATCAATAGTGTGGAGTTACTCACAATAATCTATGCGGCATTTCTTAGCTAGATTTCTTAGAAGGATTTCGGGCTATTTTGCTCATATTTTAGAAAATTGATCATGTGTGATGGCCCATCTGTCTTGCAAAATAGACTTGAACTGGTCACGTCAGTTCCAATCTGCATCTCTTTTCATCTTGTAGGTTGCCACGTGGATGCTCTTTGGACTACGATATGGACATGAAGGCATTTGTTTTAGTGCCAAATATTACTTACTAATGCCAGCAAAGTATCGTTGTGTATTATATTTGCTATGGAGCTATGTATGTATGGATGCTATGGAACTATATGTATATATGGATGCTATGGAATTTTGGATGTATGGATGCTATGGAATTTTGATATATGGATCATGAAATTTGTTATGCAACTTTGCATATATGTTATGTGTTGTGGATCAGTAAAACTGTTGGGCACATATTATGTATTATATATTTGATATATATGTTATGTGCTGTTGAATTTGTGGTTTTGAAACAAAACATATATATGCCAGAATATCAGATACTAATGGAGCACCATGTGCTATACTAATCGCCATTAGTATATATGCCCTGGGAGGCATACTAATGGAGCACCATGGGTTATACTAATGGCGCATTGCCTGGTGCGCCATTAGTATATATGCCCTGGGAGGCATACTAATGGAGCACCATGGGTTATACTAATGGCGCACTGCCTGGTGGTGCGTCATGAGTAAAAAATTCTAATGGCGTGACGCTAGTGGCGCACCTGTAGTGCGCCATTAGTAGCCAAAACAGGTGCGCCACTAGCAGGCATTTTTCTATTAGTGCCCTCTGTACCCGATAGTATCTCTGTAGCGTCGTACAACTAAGGGAGGGGGGGGGTGTAAGTGATGTGTCGGGTCTGGCTCGTCGATCAGGGATCGAGATTCGACAATTAAGCGGGGCAACTGAAGTAAGGGTTTAGAGGGGATGAATGCTCCACTTATACTAAACAGTTTTAAAGATACAGTATTGAAAGTAGCAGTTCATGAAAAATTAGGCTATGCATCAGATATAGGAGCTAACTACAACAGTAGCAAAATTCTAATGCAAGCATGAGGAAGAAATAATAGGCGATATAGGGATGATCAAGGGGGATTTGCTTGTCTTGTTGTGCGGCAAAGGGCTGGTCATCGGGAGGGTAGGTGTACCCGACAGCAGCGTTAGTCTCGGGGTCTACCGGAAGAAGAGGGGGGAGAAACAATAAATAACAGCAACAGGTGCAACACTAAGCATGACATGGCAATATATAGGCTAGGCATGAGCTAACGCAGTAACATCCATCATAGACGGGTCAGGAGAATATGAGATGATATTTCCCGGGTCTGTGGCTACTACCGGTGAGACTGAAAACGATGGAAAAGTTCCATGTTTGCTATGCTAGGGACGCGTGACAGACGAATAGTTGGCGTATTCGGTTTCGTCTCGTTCTGCTGATCAACTTTGATCTGACTTACGATTTATTTAATATTAATTTTTAAAGTTTTATTAATGTTTAGGAATTAAAAACAGATTTAATTAATTATTAAAAAATATTATGACATCAACATAATGTCATGCTCACATCAGCAGTTGACTGGTCAAACTGACCAGTGGGTCCCATGTGTCATAGCCATAATTTATTAATTAGAGTTAATTACTAATTAATCAGATTAATTTAGTGGGGGACCCACGTGTCATATTCTAATAGGATAATTATTTATCTATATTAAGAGATTACTAATTTATCTATTTAATTAATTAACTAATTAGTTAAATAATTTATTTACTTATTTTATTAATAAAACATATATATATATATATATATATATATATATATAATTTTTTTAGGGGGACCCACCTGTCATTTGGTGGGAGTGGTGGGGCCCTACTGTCATTGGGACATCGAGCCCACACATACACATATATATTCTGTACATATACTTTATGTTTCTCTTTTCTACATACATGCATACATACACAATACATACATACATACATAATACATACATACATACATACATACATGCACATTTCCGTTTTCTTTCTTTTATCCTCTCTGTTATCTCTGTGCACGTCTCTCTCTCAACAGAGACACTAACAAAACTACACCTCCTCTTCTCAATTTATAGTAGATGAAAACGTCGCCGGAACGAGGCGGTGAACGCCGGAACGGAACCGAAATGGGGGAAAGGAGGAGAGGGTGGCCGGGGCCCGGAGCTCACCGACGTTGCCGGGGATCGGGGCGGCGAGGCTCGATGGAGCCGGTGGGGAAGAGGTGAGGAGGCCGGTGAGGTCGACGGGATGGCTCCGGTGATGCAGGGCGGTGTCGGCGTCGAGGTGCCCCGGGACGGGGCGGATCCGGCTTGGTGGAGCGTTGTAGGAGGGAGGCGGCCTGTGAAGGGCCACCGGAGGGCCGGCCGGTTGGCGGCGGGGTCGGCCCGAGGAGGAGGGAGGCGCAGTGATGTGGGGGAGAGGTGGCGGCGTGCAAGGGAGTGGAGGGAGGCGCGGGGGAGGAGAGGCGCAAGGTGACGGGGGCGGCGGGCTCCTGGCGCTCGTTGCCACGAGAGTGGGGAGGGAGCGACGGGGGAGACGAGGTGGGGATCGTGGGAGTCGCTGCGAGGGGAGGGAACTAGGGGGTTCCCTCGTGGGGAGAGGTGGTAGAGACGGGGTGGGTGGAAGTGGCGGCGGCGGCAGGGAGAAGTGGGGCTGGCGCTATTGTTCCCTGGGGGTCTTATACCCCCACGCGAAAATGGGCTGGTGGCGTTGTGGCCGGTTAGGCCACTTTGGCCCAGTTGGGCCGGGGGCTTTTGAGGTTTTTTTATTTGTTTTTTTTCCTATTTAGTTATTTTTTATATAATTTCTGTTTTAAATATATAGGGGTTTTAAATAATTTTAAAAATGCCCGATTCAATTCTATAAATAAATAAAGAATATTTGTAACTCATCCGTCATTTTTATTTTAACATTCAAAAACTTTTCTCGTTCGACTTTATTTTTAAATTTTTAATCTGACTCGGTTTCGAACTAACACGAGAACAACGATAGAAATCACGGTGACGTGGCACCATTAGCGTGTGATCACTGTAGCTTAATTACATTCAACACTGTAGCAAAAGCCGAGGATGTCACAACTTTGCCCTACTAACAAGAATTCTCGTCCCGAGAATTAAGAGGTAGAAGAAAAGAGCTCGGGGTATTCATCACGAAGATGATCCTCGCATTCCCAAGTGGCTTCATCTTCAGAATGATTTGAGCACTCCACTTTAAGGAACTTGGTGACTTTGCGACGAGTCTGACGTTCAGCCTGGTCGAGAATGCGGACCAGATGCTCCTTATAAGAAAGGTCTTGTTGCAGCTCAAGCATATCATGATCCACTTCTCGAATAGGATCCTTGAAGCAGCGACGGAGCTGAGACACATGGAAGACATCGTGAACCTGAGAAAGGTTCGCCGACAGTTCCAATTGATAAGCCACTTTTCCACGCCTTTCAAGAACAGTGAAAGGACCAATGTAGCGAGGAGCTAACTTGCCCTCGATCCCAAAACAATGTGCACCTCTCATTGGTGTGACATCCGGACCGAAGAGTGATCGTTCCCCAGTTTCTGACCAATTCAGAGGAGTTCGACACCTCCGTCCATACAATACTTCAAAAGGGGCCATCTTCACACTAGCTTGATAGCTATTGTTGTAGGAGAACTCGGCATACAAGAGAGATTCCTCCCATTTCTTATCAAAAGAAATGACACAAGCTCGAAGCATGTCCTCGAGAATTTGGTTGACTCGTTCAACTTGTCCCTGGGATTGAGGATGAAATGCAGTGCTGAAGGACAGATGAGTCCCCATAGCCTTCTGAAAACTTTCCCAGAATTTTGAAGTGAACAAGCTGCCACGGTCCGAGATGATTAGTAATGGAATACTGTGAAGTGAAACAACTCCTGACATATAAAGATCTGCCAGCTGACTAGCATTAATTGTTTCTTTGACGGTGAGGAAATGTGCAACTTTGGACAATCGGTCAATGACGACAAGAATAGCATCATTACCTTTCTGAGATTTGGGAAAACCTGTGACAAAGTCCATGTCAACATGGTCCCATTTCCACTCAGGAATAGAGATAGGTTGCAGAGTTCCGGCAGGCTTTTGATGTTCTGCTTTGATCCGCCGACAAATATCACATTCTGCCACATATCGTGCAATGTCTTGTTTCATATTGGGCCACCGGAATGTTTGACGGATGTCTTGGTACATCTTGGTACTACCCGGGTGAATAGACAATGGTGTGTTGTGAGCTTCTCTCATCACCCTTCCGGTCATTCTGAGATTTTCCTTTTTATTTGGGACGAATAGGCGACCCTTGAAGTACAAGGCGCCATCTTCAGCAACAGTGAAAAAGGAGGGTTTACCCTTCGCAATATAGCTCTTAATCCTGTCAACATCATCGTCAAAGCCTTGCAGATTCTTGATGGTGCCCACAAGATCTGGTTCAACAATCAGGTTACTGAGGGAACTCTGATTAACAACACGAAGGTTCATCTTTTGATACTCTTCAGGAGGGGGACAAGGTAACCCTGAGGAACAATATGGAGGTTCAGCTTACGGAATTCCTCTTGCAGACGATCGTGAACCTTATGAACCTGGAGGTGGTTACAGTAGGACTTGCAACTCAAGGCATCGACCATTACGTTAGCCTTGCCGATGGTATATGATATACTACAGTCAAAATATGCTATACGCTCCATCCATCTTTTTTGACGTAGATTCAGCTCCGGTTGAGTGAACAAATACTTCAGGCTTTGATGGTCGGTGTAGATTTCACAACAATGACCGACAAGGTATTGTCGCCATTCTTTCAGGGCATGTATAACTGCGAAGTTCGAGATCATGAACTGGGTAGTTCTCTTCATGAGCACGCAGCTGACGTGAGGCATAAGCAATCACCTTGCAATCCTGCATCAGGATACAACCTATTCCTTGATGAGAAGCATCACAATATATGACGAAATCCCTTTTCGTATCCGGAGGAGCAAGTACCAGAGCGGATGTCAGTTTGTCCTTGAGTGCCTGGAAACTTTCCTAACATTTCTCAGTCCACTCATACTTAACACCTTTGTGAAGCAGATTGGTTAAGGGTTTCGCAATCTTGGAGAAGTTCTCGACGAATCGACGACAATAGCTGGCGAGTCCGAGAAAACTTCTAACTTGTTTGACATTCTTCGGGGGAGTCCAGTCAAGAATAGCTTGAATTCGTTCGGGGTTGACTGCAATACCATCCTTGGAGATCACATAACCAAGGTATGCCACTTCGTCCAACCAGAATTCACATTTGGAATACTTCGCATAGAGTTTATGCTCCCGAAGCTTATCCAGTGCAAGACGAAGATGTTCAACATGCTCTTCTTTATTCTTTGAAAATACCAGAATATCATCTAGATATACCACGACGAATTTGTCGAGGTTGTCCATGAATATATAATTCATCAATCGAGAGAAGGTTGCCGGTGCATTGGTTAAGCCGAAGGACATGACAATGTACTCGTATGATCCATAAGGAGTAACAAAGGCTGTCTTTGGAATATCCTCTTTGTGAACACAGATCTGGTGGTATCCCAACCTCAAGTCGAGCTTAGAGAAGACGGTGGAACGAACAAGTTGATCATACATATCATTTATCCGGGGGAGAGGATATTTGTTTTGAATAGTGGCCTGGTTGATAGGACGATAGTCTTGAACCAATCGATTTGTCCCATCGTTCTTCTTAACAAAGAGAGAAGGTGCTTCCCAAGCAGAGTAACTCGGATGAATGAAACCCAAACGAAGCGAGTTGTAAATTTCTTGCTTAAGTTCAAGAAGTTCATGTGGTGGCATTTTATAAGGACGCTTGGCGATAGGAGTGGTACCAGGTACCGAGTCAATGACAAACTCGACAGCTCGAGCAGGGGGGATCCCCGAAAGTTCTTCTGGAAAGACATCTTGGAATTCACGGACAACTAGAATGTTTTCAATCCCTTCATGAGGCGACACATTTAATGCATTCAAGGCATATAGCCGTGGCTCAACATCTCGGACGAGATGAGCACGGTAGCTTATTAATTCATCTGAAGGGTGTAGGAGGTGGACGGTCTTGGTGGCACAAACGATTGATGCCGTATGAGCTTTCAACCAGTCCATCCCCAGTATGAGATCAATGTTGGAAGAACTCAATAACATGGGAGCGGCAAGGAATTCCAATCCTTCAATTTCAATGGGGACATTGGGGCAGACCATGGAGGGTCGGCATTGGCCCGTGTGGGTGTTTACCACTATTGGGACGTTCATCTCTTCGTACTTAATGCCATGCATGAATGCAAAATTTTCTGACATGAAGGAATGCGATGCTCCTGTATCAAACAATACAGAAGCAGGTACTGAGTTAATGAGAAGTGTACCCATCACGGTAGCAGGCTGGTCTTGAGCTTGACCCATATCAATGTTGTTGGCCTGACCACGAACATAAGAAGACTTGGTATTGTTGTTGCGGTTCTGGTTGTTGCGACTGCCAGTTGAGGGAAGTGCTAGCTGATTCAGATTCTTCCTGCAGTCTCTAGCACGGTGACCTGCATGGCCACACTTGAAGCACAACCCGTCCTCAGGACGGGAAGGAGGAACTCAAGGCGGTGGAGCTGGAAGCCTCGGCTGCCTAGGGGGTGGAGGAGGCACGCGAGGTGCAGCATAGGACGGCATTGGAGCAGGAGCAGGTGCATGGTACATGTTGTTTGGAATCCAGATCTTTCGCTTCTATGCAGATGAGCCCGAAGATGAGCACATGTCACGGTTGCGCTTGCTGCTATCCTTGTATTCATGCAGACCAGTCTCAACCTGAATAGCCTTGTTCACCAGGGTGGCGAAATCAGCATAGTCCTGAACGAGGAGTGTCAGCTTGATATCAGGGTGGAGGCCCTCACGGAACTTCTCATGTGTGCATGCATCGGTTGCAATGTCTTCTTCAGCATAGCGAGGTAAGTCCAGAAATTCCCGCTGACAAGCATCCACAGTCTTGTTGTCGTGGACAAGGTTGCGGAACTCACGCTTCTTTCGGTTCATGATTCCCTGAGGAACGTAGCGAGCATGGAAGGCAGCCTTGAACTCCTCCCAAGTGATGACAGTTCCAACGGGCTGAGTGCGATGGTGGCTGTCCCACCATTGAGCAGCGGGACCCTTCAGAAAGTACGCGACAAAGTTGACATAACTCGCGAGGGGCACGTTGGCAGACTCCAGCTCATAAGCAATGTCACAGAGCCAGTCATCAGCATCACGAGGCTGAGTTGAGCTGCGGTAGATCGCATGGTTGCGGCGGCAGAATTCTTGCAGTGTCACGCCTTGCTGCTGGTTAATGTTCAGCCATTGGAACTGATCCATGAGACCTTGCATAAACTGGCGGTTCAGTTCAAACTGTTGGATCATCCCCGCCATATACTCAGGAGGCGAGGGTGGTGCATCATTGGCGGGGTGTGACGCCCTCGGTTTAATCGTACGCTAATCATACACGCAAATGCGTACGATCAAACCCAAGGACTCACGGGAAGATATCACAACACAACTCTAGACACAAATAAAACAATATCAGCTTCATATTACAAGCCAGGGGCCTCAAGGGCTAGAATACGGAAGCTCGATAAACACACGAGTCAGCGGAAGAAACAATATCTGAGTACAGACATAAAACATGGGGTGCCTTAGAGAAGGCTAGCACAAAAGATACAATGATCGAACGAGGCAAGGTCTCCTGCCTGGGAACCTCCTAACTACTCCTGGTCATCAG
Organism: Hordeum vulgare subsp. vulgare; assembly: GCF_904849725.1. NCBI lineage: Eukaryota > Viridiplantae > Streptophyta > Magnoliopsida > Poales > Poaceae > Hordeum > Hordeum vulgare. The sequence continues at coordinate 350,011,622 of NC_058519.1, read as the reverse complement.
CGACCTCCACGTAGTAGTAGGCACCGTCGGGGTAGTAGTCGTCGTCGGCCGGGACCTCCATCTCCTGGGCTCCATCATCTGGTTGCAGCAAACGGATCAAGGGGGCAAAAGGGGGAGCAAAGCAGCGGTGAGTACTCATCCAAAGTACTCGCAAGTCTTACATCAAAACTATTCTAAATATGCATCAGTATCAAAGAAGGGGGGGGGGGTTGGTTATATGTGGACTGACTGCAGCAATGCGAGAATAGAGAGAAGGCCTAGTCCTATCGAAGACTAGCATCTTCAGGGTCTTGCAACAATAGACGAGAGTAGAACAAGTAACACCATTAATAGTCATATTGTTGCAGCAATATTAAAGTGAGGTCACGCCCAGAGATCCTCCCTCGACTCCCTGCAAGGAAGCAATGCCGAGGCAACTACTTCCAGTTAAGTAACAATTGTAGTTGTATAAGATCAGGGCACAACTCCAAGTCGTCATGTAACCCTGGACATGGCTATTCGAATAGTTAATTTTCATCCCTGCAGGGGTGCACCACACGTCCCGTCACGCTCGATAACACTCTAGCCGGACACACTTTTCTGGGCCCTGCCCGGCCTCGGAATATCGACACATCGCAGCCCCACCAAAGACTAATCAGAGATTCCAGCCCGCCGGTCTAAATCCTAAGCGCAAAGGGTTCATGGGCCCAGTTCCCCTCCGCTCTCCTGCATGATGCGAGGGTGGCCAACGTCAGTCCTAGCATCCCTTAATCACAAGCGCAATGCATCTCGGGACCACTCGGGCGCGCGCCACTACGTTGCTGACATCTGAAAAGCTTTGGCTGATACCGCGACGCCGAGTACCGATAATTCTTCCCACATAGCCGGGTAGTGCGAAAAGGTCTCCGACCAACCCAGATCAAATACCCAAATCCATTAAAATTTTAATTAGGCCATCGACACAATCTCGCGGGAATCCACCCGTCTTACAACTAAACACCAATGATCCCGGTAACATGGTCGAGTAACTGCGTGGTTGTAACATCGGGGGGAATCCGAGGTATCACCCTCGTTGGATTCCGAACGATGTATCCATCAAGGTGGGCTTAGAGGAATCACCCTCGGGGGTCCCACACTTGAGGGGTTGCACGAAAGAGGCATCATCGGGAATGGTGAAAGAGGAATCACCCTCGATAACCACGACCGACTAGCTATACTACAGCGATATCATCAGGAGTACTTAGCGAGGTGTCACCCTCGGTACCTGATACGTCTCCAACGTATCTATATTTTTTGATGGTTTCATGCTATTATCTTGTCAAACTTTGGATGTTTTGCATGCCTTTTATTTATTTTCTAGGACTAACTTATTTACTCAGTGCCAAGTGCCAGTTCCTCTTTCTTTCCATGTTTTTAACCCCTTTCAGAGGAGATTTTGAAACGGAGTCCAAACGGAAGAAAATCCCCGAAAAGATTTTTTCTGGAACGGAAGAAGATCGGAGAGCTTGGGGGCCAAGCCAGAAGAGCCCGAGGGGCCCCACAAGCCCCCACCCCGCGGCCAGGGGGCCGCGGCATGCAGGCTTGTGGCCCCCCTGGAGGTCCCCTGACCTAGATCTTGTGCCTATAAATTCCCAAATATTCCCAAAAAATCAGGGGAGCATCGTAATCACTTTTCCGCCGCCGCAAGCTTCTGTCTCCGCAAGATCCCATCTGGGGCACGTCCTGGTGCCCTGCCGGAGGGGGGATTCGGACATGGAAGGCTTCTCCATCAACACCATGACCTCTTCGATGATGCGTGAGTAGTTCACCATAGACCTACGGGTCCATAGCTAGTAACTAGATGGCTTCTTCTCTCTCTTGGATCTTCAAGACAAAGTTCTCCATGATCTTCATGGAGATCTATCCGATGTAATCTTCTTTTGCGGTGTGTTTGTCAAGATCCGATGAATTGTGGATTTATGATCAGATTATCTATGAATCTTATTTGAGTTTCTTTTGATCTCTCTTATGCATGATTTCATATCCTTGTAATTCTCTTCGAGTTGTGGGTTTTTTTTGGCCAACTAGATCTATGATTCTTGCAATGGGAGAAGTTCTTGGTTTTGGGTTCATACCGTGTGGTGACCTCACCCAGTGACAAAAGGGGTAGCGAGGCATGTATCGTGTTGTTGCCATCAAGGGTAAAAAGATGGGGTTTTCATCGTTGGTTTGAGATTATCCCTCTACATCATGTCATCTTGCTTAAAGCGTTACTCTGTTCGTCATGAACTCAATACACTAGATGAATGCTGGATAGCGGTCGATGCGTGGAGTAATAGTAGTAGATGCAGAAAGTATCGGTCTACTTGTCTCGAACGTGATGCCTATATGCTAGATCATTGCCTTAGATATCATCATGACTTTGCGCGGTTGTATCAATTGCTCGACAGTAATTTGTTCACCCACCGTAATACTTGCTATTTTGAGAGAAGCCTCTAGTGAACACTATGGCCCCCAGGGTCTACTCCACACCATATTTTCAGCCTTACACCTGTTTACTTCGTTGCACTTTCCGCCTTCAGATCTCACTTTGCAAACAATCTTGAAGGGATTGACAACCCCTTTGAAGCATTGGGTGCAAGCTTGTTTGTGTTTGCGGAGGTACTCTGGACTTGACGAGACCCTCCTTCTGGATCGATACCTTGGTTCTCAAACTGAGGGAAATACTTACTGCTCCTGTGCTGCATCACCCTTTCCTCTTGAAGGGAAAAACCAACGCAAGCCCAATCTCCGTCAACGTGTCAATTTCTGGCGCTGTTGTTTGAGAAGTAGCAGAAGGATTTCTGGCACCGTTGCCGGGGAGGAAGATCAAGCCAAGAACTCATCCAAGTAACTGTCGCAAACTCATCTCTTGCATTTACTTTGTTTGCCAGTTGCCTCTCGTTTTCCTCTCCCCACTTCACCAATTTGCTCTTTTCGTTCGCTCTTTTTCTCGCCTGCTTTTTGGTTGCTCGTGTGCTTGCTTGCTTGCTGAAGTCACCATGAATGAAAACACCAAACTTTGTGTCTTCTCGAATACTAATAATAATGATTTTATTAGTACTCTGATTGCTCCCGCCACTAGTGCGGAGTCATACGAAATCAATGCCGCTTTGCTGAATCTTGTTATGAAAGAGCAATTCTCTGCCCTTCCTAGTGAAGATGCCGCATCCCATCTCAATACCTTCATTGATCTTTGCTATATGCAAAAGAAAAGAGATGTGGATAATGACGTGATTAAATTGAAGCTTTTTTCCTTTCTCGTTGCGAGATCGCGCAAAAACTTGGTTTTTTTCTTTGCCCAAAAATAGTATCGATTCTTGGGGGATAAGTGCAAAGATGCTTATATATCCAAGTATTTTCCGCCGGCTAAGATCATCTCTCTCCGTAATGATATCATGAATTTCAAGCAACTTGATCATGAGCATGTTGCACAAGCTTGGGAGAGAATGAGATTAATGATTAGAAATTTTCATGCTCATGGCTTGAGCCTTTGGATGATTATTCAAATCTTTTACACTGGCTTGAATTTCGCTTCTAGAAATATCTTGGACTCCGCCTCAGGTGGAACGTTCATGGAAATCACGTTAGGAGAAGCCACAAAGCTCTTAGACAACATCATGACGAACTACTCTCAGTGGCACACTGAAAGGTCACCTACTAGTAAGAAGGTACACGCTATAGAAGAAATTAACTCGTTGAGTGCTAAGATGGATGAGTTAATGAATTTGGTTGCTAGTAGAAGTGCTCCTTTGGATCCTAATGATTTGCCTTTGTCTTCTTTGATTGAGAGTAGCAACGCTAGCTTGTATGTAATTTTTGTTGGTAGGAATAACTTAGGCAACATCAACGCTTTTAGAGGAAACTATGTTCCTAGGCCTTTTCCTAGTAACTCCTCTAATAACTTTGGCAACTCCTACAACAATACCCATGGAAATTACAATAGATTACCCTCTGATCTAGAGAGTAATATCAAAGAGTTCATCAACTCTCAAAAGATTTTCAATGCGTCCATAGAGGAAAAACTACTCAAAATTGACGATTTGGCTAAGAGCGTTGATAGGATTTCTTGTGATGTTGATGCTTTGAAAGTTAGATGTGCTCCTCCCAAAATCAACATGGATGAAACTTTGAAAGCTATGCGTGTTTCCATGATTGAGAGCCAAGAAAGAACCGCCCAAATTCGTGCTAGACATGAATGGCTTAAAAAGGCGTGTTCTCGTGATGAGAATCACGAAGATCTTAAAGTGCTTGGTTTGACTCCCATTGAATCTTTGTTTTCTTGTGTCAAACCTAATTATTATGGGGCTGGATATGAATCCACTTTGGTTGAAAAGTGCCCCAATGATTCGGAGTCCATCTATCTTGATGCTAAAAGTGGTGTAGAAGACGTTAAAACTTTGAGTAGTAATGAAGTTACTACCGTGGATTTTAAGGAATTCAATTATGATAGTTGCTCCTTGATTGAATGCATTTCTTTGATTCAATCCATGTTAAACTCTCTGCACGCTTATAGCCAAAACAAAGCCTTTACCGATCATATCGTCGAAGCTATGATAAAAGCTCTTGAAGAGAAACTTGAATTGGAAGTCTCAATCCCTAGAAAGCTTCATGATCAGTGGGAACCTACCATCAAAATCAAAATAAAAAACTATGAGTGCAATGCTTTGTGTGATTTGGGTGTTAGTGTTTCTGCGATTCCAAAGTCTTTATGTGATATTCTGGGTTTTAATGAGATTGAAGAGTGTTCTCTTAATTTGCATCTTGCTGATTCTACTATCAAGAAACCCATGGGAAGGATCAATGATGTTCTTATTATTGCAAATAGGAACTATGTACCACTGGATTTCATTGTGCTTGACATTGATTGCAATCCTACATGCGCTATTATTCTTGGTAGACCTTTCCTAAGGACTATCGGTGCTATCATCGATATGAAGGAAGAGAATATTAGATTTCAATTTGCTTTAAGGAAGGGCATGGAACACTTTCCTAGAAAGAAAATAAGATTTCCTTATGAATCCATGATGAGGGCTACTTATGGTTTGAGCACCAAAGACGACGATACGTGATTCTATCGCTACTATGCCTAGCTAAGGGCGTTAAACAATAGCGCTTGTTGGGAGGCAACCCAATGAATTTATCTTTTTCTTTCTATTTTGTTGCGTCCACACTTTCATAATTCTGTTGTGATTGTGTTTTTTTTGTGTTTTTTTGTGTTTGAGCCAAGCAAAACCTTTATGATTAGTCTTGGTAATGGTTGTTTGATCTTGCTGGAAAAAGACAGAAACTTTTTGCTCACGACATGATTTTTCATTTTTATTCAGAAAGAGCTTTTGAGTTGATTCTTTTTGCTGCTGATTGATATGCTTTTTCCCTAGACCGTCGTAAGTTTTCAGAGTTTTTGAGATAGCAGAAGTATACGAAGTATACAGATTGCTACAGACTGGTCTGTTTTTGACAGATTCTGTTTTTGTTGAGTTGGTTGCTTGTTTTGATGAAACTATGGTTAGTATCGGGGGGTACTAGCCATGGGAAAGTGAGAATACAGTAGTCCATCATCAATATAGATGGAATTCAAGTTTGCTACAGTACCAAAAGAAGTGGTAGTTTGTCTTCTTGCACTAATGTTATCACAAGTTTCTGTTTAAGTTTTGTGTTGTGAAGTTTTCAAGTTTTAGGTGACGTTCTCATGGACGAAGAGATAAGGAGTGGAAATAGCTCAAGCTTGGGGATGCCCAAGGCCCCCAAGCCAAATTCAAGGACACCAAAAATCCTAAGCTTGGGGATGCCCCGGAAAGGCATCCCCTTTTTCGTCTTCAATCCATCGGTAACATTACTTGGAGCTATATTTTTATTCACCACATGATATGTGTTTTGCTTGGAGCGTCTTGTATCATAGGAGTCTTTTCTTTTTGTTGTGTCACAATCATCCTTGCTGCAAACCTTTTTGAGAGAGATACATGCACTCATCGTGATTTTGCTAGAATGCTCATAGTGCTTCACTTATATCTTTTGAGCTAGATACTTTTGCTCTTGTGCTTCACTTATATCTTTTGAGCTAGACACTTTTGCTCTAGTGCTTCACTTATATCTTTTGAGCTAGATACTTTTGCTCTTGCGCTTCACTTATATCTTTAGAGCACGACGGTGCGTGATTTGGTAGTTGGCTTATGCTATGAAAGTAGTCCCATGTGCTGGGTACCCAAAGAGGATGCAAAAACCTCCATCTTCATGTGCATTGGGTAGAAAGAAAAGTTTCGATTCCTCTCAATTAGTTTTGAGACATGGATTCGGTAATATTAAGAGTTATGTTAGTAGGGTGTTGTGAATCTAGAGATACTTGTGTTGGAGTTAGTGATTCCCGTAGCATGCACGTATGGTGAACCGCTATGTTAGGAAGTCGGAGCATAATTGATCTATAGATTTTCGTCCTTTGTGTTGAGGTCGGGATTGCGCGGTGGTTTAAACCTACCAACCCTTCCCCTCGGAGTATGTGTTTAGCACTTTGTTTCGATTACTAATAAAAACTTTTGCAACAAGTATGTGGGTTCTTTATGACTAATGTGAGTCCATGGTATAGATGCACTTTCACGTTCCACCTTTGCTAGCCTCTCTAATGCCGCGCAATTCTCGCCGGTACTCAAACCCACCAGATTCCTTCCTCAAAACAGCCACCATACCTACCTACTATGGCATTTTAATAGCCATTCCGATATATATTGCCATGCAACTACCACCGTTCCGTCTCATGACTTGTGCCGTCACTCTCATATTGCCATTGCATGATCATACTAGATCGTTGCACATCCCGGTACACTGTCGGAGGCATTTCCTATGGAGTCATCATCATTGTGATCTTTGAGATTTGAGTAAATAAAAAGTGTGATGATCATCATTATTATAGCATTGTCCCATGTGAGGAAAAAAAGAGAGGCCAAAGAGCCCAAAAATAAATAAAAAGAGAGAAAAGAAAAAAGAGAGGCCTAAGAGCCCAAATAAGAAAAAAGAAATGAGAGAAAAGAGAGAAGGGACAATGCTACTATCTTTTTCCACACTTGTGCTTCATGTTAGCACCATGTTCTTCATGATTGAGAGCTTCTTGCTTTGTCACTACCATATGCTAGTGGGAATCCTCGTTTTATAACTTGGCTTGTATATTCCAATGATGGGCTTCCTCAAAATTGCCCTAGGTTTTCATGAGCAAGCAAGTTGGATGCACACCCACTAGTTTTCCTCTTGAGCTTTCACATACTTATAGCTCTAGTGCATCTCTTGTATGACAATCCCTACTCATTCACATTGATATCTATTAATGGGCATCTCCATAGCCTATTGATACGCCGAGTCAATGGACCTTCTCCTCCTTTTTGTCTCACAACCACCACCACACTCTATTCCACCTATAGTGCTATATCCATGGCTCGCGCTCATGTATTGCGTGATAGTTATAAAAAGTTTGAGAAAGTAAGAGTGCGAAAACAATTACTTGGCCAATTCCGGGGTTGTGCATGATTTACATTAGTTGTGTGAGGATGATGGAGTATAGCCAGACTATATGATTTTGTAGGGATAACTTTCTTTGGCCTTGTTATTTTGGAAGTTCATGATTACTTTGCTAGTTTGCTTGAAGTATTACTGTTTTCACGTCAATAGCAAACTATTGTTTTGAATCGTACGGATCTGAATATTCACGCCATGTGAAAGAAGTTGCAAAGGACAACTATGCTAGGTAGCATTCCACATCAAAAATTCATTCTTTATCACTTCCCTACTCGAGGACGAGCAGGAGTTAAGCTTGGGGATGCTTGATACGTCTCCAACGTATCTATAATTTTTGATGGTTTCATGCTATTATCTTGTCAAACTTTGCATGTTTTGCATGCCTTTTATTTATTTTCTCGGACTAACTTATTAACTCAGTGCCAAGTGCCAGTTCCTGTTTTTTCCATGTTTTTGACCCCTTTCATTGCAGATTTTGAAACGGAGTCCAAACGGAAGAAAATCCCCGAAAATATTTTTTCTAGAATGGAAGAAGATCGGAGAGCTTGGTGGCCAAGCCAGAAGAGCCACAGGGGTCCCGCAAGCCCCCACCCCGCCGCCCGGGGGGGGCACCATGCAGGCTTGTGGCCCCCCTAGAGGTCCCCTGACCTAGATCTTGCGCCTATAAATTCCCAAATATTCCCAAAAAAATCAGGGGAGCATCGCAATCACTTTTCCGCCGCCGCAAGCTTCTGTCTCCGCAAGATCCCATCTGGGGCACGTCCTGGTGCCCTGCCGGAGGGGGGATTCGGACACGGAAGGCTTTTCCATCAACACCATGACCTCTCCGATGATGTGTGAGTAGTTCACCATAGACCTACGGGTCCATAGCTAGTAACTAGATGGCTTCTTCTCTCTCTTGGATCTTCAATACAAAGTTCTTCGTGATCTTCATGGAGATCTATCCGATGTAATCTTCTTTTGCGATGTGTTTGTCGTGATCCGATGAATTGTGGATTTATGATCAGATTATCTATGAATCTTATTTGAGTTTCTTCTTATCTCTCTTATTCATGATTTCATATCCTTGTAATTCTCTTTGAGTTGTGGGTTTTGTTTGGCCAACTAGATCTGCGATTCTTGCAATGGGAGAAGTGCTTGGTTTTGGGTTCATACGACGCAGTGACCTCACCCAGTGACAGAAGGGGTAGCGAGGCACGTATCGTGTTGTTGCCATCAAGGGTAAAAAGATGGGGTTTTCATCATTGGTTTGAGATTATCCCTCTACATCATGTCATCTTGCTTAAAGCGTTACTCCGTTCGTCATGAACTCAATACACTAGATGCATGCTGGATAGCGGTCGATGTGTGGAGTAATAGTAGTAGATGCAGAAAGTATCGGTCTACTTGTCTCGGATGTGATGCCTATATGCTAGATCATTGCCTTAGATATCGTCATGACTTTGCACGGTTCTATCAATTGCTCGACAGTAATTTGTTCACCCACCATAATACTTGCTATTTTGAGAGAAGCCTCTAGTGAACACTATGCCCCCCAGGGTCTACTCCATACCATATTTTCAGCCTTACACCTTTTTACTTCGTTGCACTTTCCTCCTTCAGATCTCACTTTGCAAACAATCTTGAAGGGATTGACAACCCCTTTGAAGTGTTGGGTGCAAGCTTGTTTGTGTTTGCGCAGGTACTCTGGACTTGACGAGACCCTCCTTCTGGATCGATACCTTGGTTCTCAAATTGAGGGAAATACTTACTGCTCCTGTGCTGCATCACCCTTTCCTCTTCAAGGGAAAAACCAACGCAAGCCCAATCTCCGTCAATGTGTCAATTTCTGGCGCTGTTGTTTGAGAAGTAGAAGTACCCGATAGTATCTCAGTAGTATCGTACGACTAGGGGGGGGTGTATGTGATGTGTCGGGCCTGGCTCGTCGATGAGGGATCGAGATTTGAAAGCAAGCGGGGCAACTGGACTACGGGGTCAGAGGAGATGACTGCTCCACCTATACTAAGTAGATTAAAGATACTGGATGAAAGTAGCAGTTCATAAAAAATAGGCTATGCATCAGATATAGGAGCTATCTACAACAGTAGCAAAATACTAATGCAAGCAGTAGGAAGAAAGACATAGGCGATATAGGAATGATCAAGGGGGGTTTGCTTGCCTTGCTGCTCTGCGGCAAAGGACTGATCAGTAGGGTCGTAGATGTACCCGGCAGCAGCGTCAGTCTCGGGGTCTACCGGTAAGAAGAGGGGGAAGAAACAATAAATAATAGCAACGGTGCAACACAATGCATGACATGGCAAGATGCAGGCTAGACATGAGCTAACGCAGCAACATCCGTCATAGACGGGTCGGAAGAATATCTGATGATATTTTCCGGGTCTCGGGCTACTACCCGATAGATGGAAAACGATGGCAATGTTCCACGTTTGCTATGCTAGGGACGCGTGACAGACGAATGGACCGTGTATCCGGGTTCGTCTCGTTCTGCTGATCAACTTTCATGTTGAAAATATTTTGATCTGACTTACGGATTAGTTTATATTAATTTTTAAAGTTTTATTAATTATTTAGGAATTAAAAACATATTTAAATAATTTAATTAAATGCAATTATGACATCAGCATGATGTCATGTTGACATCAAAAGTTGACTGGTCAACTAACCAGTGGGTCCCGAATGTCATAGGCACAAGTTTCAATTAAGATTAAATATTAATTAATCAGATTAATTTAGTCTGGGACCCACGTGTCATACTCTAATTATTCTAATTACCTATACAATTAATTAAATAATATATCTATTTATTTATTTAATAAAAACATTTTTTTTTATATATTTATGTTTTAATTTTCACTTTTCTTAAAAGAGGTTGTCGGGCCTCCGTGTCATAGACAACGGGGTATGTTGGCCCCACCGGTAAGTGGCTTAGGCAAAATACACCTTTTTACCCACAGATACATATCCATACAAATAACGTATACTGCCATATACCGACATACATAAATACATACATACGTGCATCTCATAATACAAAATACATAGGTAATACATTATTTAATTTGATTACCTTTTCTCATCTCACAACTCCCACCTCTGTGTTTAACAAAGAACTCAACATCACAGAGAGAGGGACACATCTCCAAGATCACCTACGCGAACCTAACGAAGTCGGATCGGAACGCCGTTTGCCGGAACGGAACCAGGACGGCGCGAGGAAGGAGATGATGGGAGGAGCCCGAGGAGGGGCTCACCGACGTTGACGAGAGGGCCCGAAGAAGTCGGAGTTCTCGGGAGGCGGAGGTGACAGCAAGGAGGAGGACGAGGCGGTGGCGGTGGTGACGGTGGTGGTGGTGCCGGTGAGGACGTGCCGGCGAGGGGAGGTCGCAGAGAGGGTCCCCGATGAGGAGGGCCCCCTGGGGACGGAGCCGCCGAAGTGGGGGTGGCCGACGGGAGGGACCTCGGAGGAGGCCGGTCGGCAGGGCTCCTGGGGCCGATGGGGAACCGGGGGCTCGGTGGGGGTGATGTCGTGGGGGAGGGGCTCGGTTCCTGGGAGTTGGGGCCGACGGGAGTGAGGGGGAGGGCCGGTCGGCGGGGTGACCAGGGGGGCCTCGGCCGACGGGGGATCTGGTGGCCGCTGGCGGGAGGGACCCGACGGGAGGAGGAGGGATCGATGGGGGATGTGAGGCTCCTCTTGGTGAGGGGTAGGTGGGACGGGAGGAGACCGAGAGGTGGTGGCTTGGTTTGTCGGTGGGAAGTGGGGGTAACGAGAGAGATTGATGGGATCGTGGGGGGCCTTGTGGGGGTAGGTGCGGGAGAAGAGGGAGGAGCCGAGGGGAGGAGGGTGTCGGTCGGGGTCTGGTTGGTGGGAGGCCGAGAGGTTAGGTGGGGAGGGGCCCCCTCGAGGGGTTGGTGGGATCGTGGTGAGAGGGGGGGGGGGGGGTGCCTAGCGCGGTAGGGTTCGCCGTGGCGGCGGCGACATGGGAGGGAGCGGGGGCCTGGCTTGCTAGGGTTGCCCCCTCCTGGGGCTTTACACCCCAGGGAGGGGGTGGGCCGAATAGGGGGGCGTGGTAGGCCCAATTCGGCGAGGGGGGTCCCTTTCCCTTTTTTCTAAATACTTTCTTTTCATTATTATTTCTAATTCTTTTTATTATTCCTTTTATTATTAAATCTTATTTACTTTCTTTTATAATTTAATATATATACTTTTAATTCTTTCTTTTATTTATTTATTTTCATTTACGATATTTCTTTTATTTATTTGATTTAAAGCTCCACTTTTAAATATATAGGGGTTACCAATAATTCCTAAAGTGCCCGATCTAATATTATATGTCGCTAGGGAATTTTTATAACTCCCCGACGTTGTTATCTCAACAACATAAAATCTTTCCTCGTCCGACTTTAATATTAAGTTTCGAACTTTGATTCTGTTTCAACCAACAGGAGATCATTGATATAATCCACGGTGACGTGGCATCATTAGCGCGGGATCACTCTCGCTTAATTACAATCATCACTCTAGCAAAAGTCGAGGATGTCACACGGGGCCAGGCGGGCGGCCAGCTGGTCTAACCATCCTGCTAAATATTTAGCAAGGGTAGTTTATTTTAGAGTAATTGCAAAGGCATCACACGCATTCATGAAGTAATCAAGCATGACGAATGGGAAATGCGACAGATACTTCATAGTAGTTGAGTTCGACATACAGACCCATACATAAGTTCGATTACAGACCATCGATTACAAATTCGAAATTTGGCAATAACCTGGACGCATTAGACGATACCCTGGACTCACTAGGCGGCACACAGGCACGCGGTGGAAGAGTACCACAACGAGACATAGCGATAAGGGTACATCAACGTCGGAGAGGACGAACAAATCCTGGTAGCTGGCGGTGATAGAAGGAAGGAACACGACCCTGCGTTCCGTGGTGACTCTGGTGAGGGTACCGCATCCACTCGAGGAGCAGAGGTCCCAGTGCAAGGGTACTACCCCCAACAGCAGTCCACTCAAGACCTGATGGTAGCTCTGTCCTGCTTGGCTCACGGATGTGCGTAGGGGGAACCCTCGGGTGGTGTGCTGGCTGCAACTCTGTCAACGCGTCGTAAAGACGAGCACGCGTACAACTCCATAGTCAAAGCTCGAAAGGCACGATCCAGTGCCTCAGGGTACTGCATCAGAACCCGTGCATCATAGCGACGCGTCATGTAGGGGGCGCAGACAGCGACGTAGGACCGGTCGTTGCGCTCCCGAACGCTAGCAGTGTAGGCAGTGAGATCAGACCCAGTCTCATCCCCAGCAGGAACATGTAGGATGTATCTGAAAGCACTCTCCTGCAGGTGAGGGTATGCTCCATAGAGATGGGTGATAGCGATGTAGGCCGCATCATGGACGGCCATCTCGATCGACAATCCAATACCGCAAAAGATGTGGCGCTCGAGGGTGGAGTCGCCCATCTGGTCGAAGATGTGAAGCTCAACCTGGTACTGGTTGTACTCGCGGAAGTCCTCGTACACAGTGTACTCGGGGTACCAGTGATATCCTAGCCTGGTCAGGAGGTCGACCAAAATGGCCGGCAACCCAGTCGTCTAAGTGGCCTGTGTCAGGCACAAGTGCTGTCTTGCGGGACGCATCTGAAAAGAATGATTCACGGATGTCAAATGACAGTGTGTGTAATTTATAATCAGAAGAAAAGAGTAGATAGTCCAGCGCTCCGGGTCGATGTGATTACGAGAACCTAATGTTAGAGTTAGCAAAATCTTTAACCCGAAAGAGAAGAGATAGTAGATCCCAAAGTATATGAAAGGAGTAAAAGATACTAATACCACCCAATTGAGATGTGGGCCCGTAAGCCACAACATTAGTGTTAGTAAAGTTTTTCACACACTAGACTCAACTTCGGCCAAGGAGTTGGAGGGGGCCTACCTACATGCAGTCGGCTCTAATACCAACTTGTGACGCCCTCGATTTAATTGTACACTAAACATACACGCAAATGTGTACGATCAAACTCAAAGACTCATGGGAAGATATCACAACACAACTCTAGACACAAATAAAACATACAAGCTTCATATTACAAGCCAGGGGCCTCGAGGGCTAGAATACGGGAGATCGATAAACACACGAGTCAGCAGAAGCAACAATATCTGAGTACATACATAAAAATGGGGTGCCTTAGAGAAGGCTAGCACAAAAGATACAACGATCGAACGAGGCGAGGCCTCCTACCTGGGAACCTCCAAACAACTCCTGGTCTTAAGCGGCCTCCACGTAGTAGTAGGCACCATCGGGGTAGCAGTCGTCGTCGGCGGGATACTCCAACTCCTGGGCTCCATCATCTGGTCGCAACAACGGATCAAGGGGACAAAGGGGAGCAAAGCAACGGTGAGTACTCGTCCAAAGTACTCGCAAGACTTACATCAGAACTATGCTAAGTATGCATCAATATCAAAGAAGGGGTTTATATGTGGACTGACTGCAGCAATGCGAGAAAGAGAGAGAAGGCCTAGTCCTAACAAATACTAGCATCTTCAAGGGTCTTGCAGCAATAGACGAGAGTAGAACAAGGTAACGGAAATATAATAGTCATATTGTTGCAACAGTATTAATATGAGGTCACGCCCACACATCCTCCCTCGACTCCCTGCGAGGAAGCAATCCTGGGGCAACTAATTCCAGTTAAGTAACGATTGTAGTTGTATAAGATCAGGGCACAACTCCAAGTCGTCCAGTAACCGTGTACACGGCTATTCGAATAGATAACTTCTCCCCTGCAGGGGTGCACAACATATTCCCTAACGCGCTCGATAACACTCTGCCCGAACACACTTTTCTGTGTCATGCCCGGCCTCGTAATATCGACACGTCGCAGCCCCTCCTAAGCTCGACAGATAGGCTAGCCCGCCGGTCTAACTCCTAAGAACGAAGGGGTCGTGTGAGCACTTACCCTCTGCGCTCCTGAACGATGCAAGGGCGGACGATGTCAGTCCTAGCACCCCTTAATACAAGAGCGATGCATCTCGGGACGACTCGGGCACGCGCCGCTACAATGCTGACGTCTGAAGAGCTTCGACTGATACCGCGATGTCGAGTACCCATAATTCTTCCCACACAGACGGTGAGTGCATAATAAGGCCTTCCGACCAACCGAGATCAAATACCCGAATTTATCATTTTAATTAAGTCACTGACATAACCACGCGGGAATCCACCCGCCTAACATCTATTCAACAAAGATCCGAGTAACATGGTCAAGTAACTGTGTGGTTGTAATATCAGGGGGATCTGAGGCATCACCCTCGTTGGATCCCGAACGATGTAACCGTCAAGGTGGACTTAGAGGAATCACACTCGAGGGTCCCACCCTTGAGGGGTTGCACGACACAGACATCGTCGTGAATGGTGAAAGAGGAATCACCCTCGATAACCATGACCGAGTAGCTGTACTACAGAGATATCATCCTGAGTACTTCGCGAGGTGTCACCGTCGGTACCCGATAGTATCTGTGTAGCGTCGTACAACTAAGGGGGTTGTAAGTGCTGTGTCGGGTCTGGCTCGTCGATCAGAGATCGAGATTCGACAATTAAGCGGGGCAACTGAATTAAGGGGTCAGAGGGGATGACTGCTCCACCTATACTAAACAGTTTCAAAGATACAATACTGAAAGTATCAGTTCATAAAAAATTAGGCTATGCATCAGATATAGGAGCTAACTACAACAGTAGCAAAATGCTAATGCAAACATGAGGAAGAAAGAATAGGCGATATAGGGATGATCAAGGGGGGTTTGCTTGGCTAGTTGCTCTACGGAAAAGGGCTGGTCGTCGGGAGGGTATGTGTACCAGGCAGCAGCGTCAGTCTCGGGGTCTACCAGAAGAAGAGGGGGGAGAAAAAATAAATAACAACAACAGGTGCAACACTAAGCATGACATGGCAATATGTAGGCTAGGCATGAGCTAACGTAGTAACATCCGTCATAGACGGGTCGGGAGAATATCAGATGATATTTCCCGGGTCTGTGGCTACTACCGGTGAGACTGAAAATGATGGAAAAGTTCCATGTTTGCTATGCTAGGAACGCGTGAGAGACGATCGGTTGGCATATCCGGGTTCGTCTCGTTCTGCTGATCAACTTTTATGTTGAAAATATTTTGATCTGACTTATGGTTTATTTAATATTAAATTTTGAAGTTTTAATAATATTTAGGAATTAAAAACAGATTTAATTAATTATTAAATACTATTATGACATCAGCATGATGTCATGCTCACATCAACAGTTGACTGGTCAAACTGACTAGTGGGTCCCACGTGTCATAGACACAATTTATTAGTTAGAGTTAATTATTAATTAATGAGATTAATTTAGTGGGGGACCCACGTGTCATATTCTAATAGGATAATTATTTATCTATATTAACAGATTACTAATTTATCTATTTAATTAATTAACTAATTAATTAAATAATATATCTAATTATTTATTTATTTTATTAATAAAAACATATATATATATATATATATTTAGATTTATTTTTTTATTTTTGTTTTTAGGGGGGACCCCATGTGTCATTTGGTGGGAGTGGTGGGGCCCTACTGTCATTGGAACAACGAGCCCACACATACACATATATATTCTGTATGTATACTTTATGTTTCTCTTTTCTACATACATGCATACATACACAATACATACATACATACATACATACATAATACATACATACATACATACATGCAAATTTCCATTTTCTTTCTTTTTCTATCCTCTCTGTTATCTGTGTGCACATCTCTCTCTCAACACAAACAGTAACAAAACTACACCTCCTCTTCTCAATTTATAGTAGATGAAAACGTCACCGGAACGAGGCGGTGAACGCCGGAACGGAACCATAATGAGGGAAAGGAGGAGAGGGTGGCTGGGGCCCGGAGCTCACCGGCGTTGTCGGGGATCGGGCGGCGAGGCTCGCTGGAGCCGGTGGGGAAGAGGTGAGGAGGCCGGTGTGGTCGACGGGATGGCTCCGGTGATGCGGGGCGGTGTCGACGTCGAGGTGCCCCGGGACAGGGCTGATCCGGCTTGGTGTAGCGTTGTAGGAGGGAGGCGGCCGGTGAAGGGCCGCCGGAGGGCCGACCGCTTGGCGGCGGGGTCGGCCCGAGGAGGAGGGAGGCACAGGGATCTGGGGGAGAGGCGGCGGCGCGCAAGGGAGTGGAGGGAGGCACGGGGGAGGAGAGGCGCGAGGTGACGGGGGCGGAGGGCTCCTGGCGGTCGTTGTGAGGAGAGTGGGGAGGGAGCGACGGGGGGAGACGAGGTGGGGATCGTGGGAGTCGTTGGGAGGGGAGGGAACCAGGGGTCCCCTCGTGGGGAGAGGTGGTAGCGACGGGGTGAGTGGAAGTGGCGGCGGCGGCTCGGAGAAGTGGGGCTAGTGCTAGGGCTCCTTAGCGGTCTTATACCCCGAGGCAAAAATGGGCTCGTGGGGGTGTGGCCGGCTGGGCCACTTTGGCCCAATTGGGTCGAGCGCTTTTGAGGTTTTTTTTTATTTGTTTGCTTTTTTCCTATTTAGTTATTTTTATATATAATTTCTATTTTAAATATATAGGGGTTTTAAATAATTTGAAAAATGCCTGATTCAATCCTATAAATAAAGACTATTTGTAACTCATTTGACATTTTTATTTTAACATTCGAAAACTTTTTCGTTCGACTTTATTTTTAAATTTCGAATTTGACTCGGTTTCGAACTAATGCGAGAACAACGATAGAAATCACGGTGACGTGGCACCATTAGCGTGGGATCACTGTAGCTTAATTACATTCAACAATGTAGCAAAAGCTGAGGATGTCACAGTAGGTCGGCAACCCCGCATGACTATGGTGCGGGCGTTGTAACTATGTGCAGCCGGTGGACGCTCGGTCAGAAAAAATGGTCTGCTAAAATTGTGAAAAATTGTTACCCCATGTACCATGATCAGTTTGAGCTTCTTGAGGACTCACTAATCACATGTAACCCGTGTCCTGAGGTACACATTGAAATGGTATTTGGTTCACAACGCATCCCAATGACGTGCGTGAGAGAAAGTGCCTTGTGGATGACTCGCTACAATTCACTATATCCGTGGTTTGTGGAACTGTACAATTCTGACCATGTCATGAGACAGTTCGGTCTACATCAAGATATTCGACCACCGGTTCCAAGATGTATCGACGAAGAAACTCATAAGTAAGTAAGATGTGACCAACCTAAATGGTTAATGTCTTTTTAATTCATAAAATTTACATTTTGTTATCTAAATTTCAGGATGAGCAATATGGGCAGATCTGGTGTCGATTGGAATGCAGAAAAAATTCAATCGATAAACCAGTGGAATAATGAAGCTCTACAAAATTTAGTGCATCAACAAAGGTAATTTTACTTAGGGTAATTTAATTATGTACATACAAAATACAGAAGGTGATGTAATTATTTATTTATGGATACCTTACGATGCAACTACGACACAAGAATACTATGATTGGTATCGCATGAGCACGCGTACTAGACTGACGTGTCAACCACCTACGAGGCCAACACATCCCACACATATGGAACAGTTGCAAAGACGAATAGACACATCATCAGCTTACTATCGTGACTCCACGGTAATCATCAACATCTTGCTATTCAGGTCCATCATTTCATGAACAGTTCAAGCAACCAACAACCAATTTTTTCAGATTGATATTTGCAACGAAGTAGGGGCGATGGCGCCAGAAGGAATGCGAGCCCGAGGAATTGGTACTCAAGGAGCATCTGTCTTCAAAAGAATTGGCGAATTCATGACCACAAAGATGATGAGATGCGGTACAGAGAACAACATTCCCACTGGAGAGTACAACATTCCGGAACCGAGGTTAGCTAGAACGAGTGTGGCGCCCTCATCATCCAGGCAGTGGGGAGAGGATCCTAGTACTACAACGACAGTTCCACGGCATGACTCATCTCTGCCGCTACAGGGGTAGACATCCGAGGTACATGTTCCAGGCTTGGGTTTGATGCCCGAGCAGACTCATTTCATGAACCAAGATGCATATACACGATATGGCGCATACACCAAAGGTGACGGATCTCAGCCATATCCCTCCACGCGAGGGATCAAGATGCCCGAGGAGACTCGTTTATCTGGGACAAACCAACACACTATAGGCGAGGGATCACAAAGCTACAACAGCGGTGAGGTATGTACGAGTATAATAAGCAATTACAAGTGTACAACATTTACATACAATTTTTCTGTGCAGGAAATTAATGACGCATCATGGGGAGATGAATAAACCCAGCATGGCGTACACATAGAAATACTCACAGAAACCCATGATACTCAATGCAGGCTCCGAGGAATGCTAAATGAGTTTTTCAGGGAGGACGTTATTGGCCCATCTTATATCCCTTCCGAGTCACAGCCATACACCTATAATTTCAAATCATCATCTCAATATGGATTGCAGACTCCACCACCTATGCATGAGTTGCAGACACAGGAACAAGAGGGTCAATACGGCCGTGGTCTTTGTGAACACAGACCCCGTAATCACTTGTCACCTTCCAGTCGTCCGGAAAGGCCAGCTGGCCGTCGTCGTGTAGGGTGATTCGTCTATCTATGTGTGCGAACTATTGTATCTCTCTATGTCAGTTTCAAACTTTTAGATGTAGGTACAAGACATCTATGTAGTTTTATGAAATAAAAGTTCTCTATATATTTGGACGCATTTTTTCAATTGAAAATTACTTGCACAAAATCAGATACATTAAACTGTTGAAATTAAAATGGATCGTCATACAAAAACTACATAAAGTTGTCGTCATCCTTCGACGATGCAGAGCTCTGGCCCTTCGACGAAGTGCTACTCTTGGCCGTCGTCGATGTTGCGCTCTTGTCCTTCAACGATGGAGCAATATTGGCCTTGGTACTCGACATGAAGATATTGTATTCGTCCTCGCTATCGTCCATCCATAAAAAGATGTTTTACTCCACTGTGTATGTGTTAGCCTTTCTTCTTCCATCTTTCATTCAACCGGGTAAGTTCTTACCGTATCTCCTCATATGTCCTTGGAGGCCACCCTTTCCTAGCTAATGCATGAGCAACCTCATTCAGTAGCGTGTCACTACTGATGAGTTCGTCCCATGAAACTATTTTATTGTCTATCTTGAAATTGCTAGCTAAGCACAAAAGACATTCGAACATATCAGAGTGAAAACTACGATCGAAAGGATAATGAGACATGTTGAGGAGAGTCAGCTACTAGACTACACTCCTTACCCAGCTTAGTGTGGACGGGGTTTTATAGGTGCCAGAGAGTGAGACGAGAAATTAATGGCTGGAAAGCGAGGCGGGAAAGAAATGGCAAAAGCGAGGTGGGAAAAAATGGCGGGAAAGCGATGCAGGAAAGAAAGGTGGGAAAATATGACGCGGAAAAAATCTTCCTCATAATTGGCGCACATGAAAAACTTCATGCCCAACTAATCTGGAAAATCTGTCACCTCCTTCACCTTGCACAGATCGCCACACCAACAACTCAGTACTTCCACCCCCTAAGGCATGCTCGCACTCTTCATTTTCCTAGGCCTAATGCTTTGATCCGAGCAAGGCAAACTCATACTGACTATGAACAAAGTGTGACACACTGAGGCGCAGGTGTTTTCAAGTGTGGCTGGACGATGGCGGTTTTAGTGCCTCCTTTTATAGGCTCAGGCGGGAAAAAAGGCGTGAATAGGCAAAATTTTGGATAAAAAAGGGCGCGAACAAAGATGAAAATTAGGCGGGAAAATCACCCACTGTTTCCTTGTCGGAGACAGAATCTTGCATGTGAATGAGCGCCGTCATCATGGAACTGCACGCAGTCAGGCACAGTGCCGACCGCCTCACACGGTGGCGGCATGGCTCACCATATGCGGCCCGTTCTGTAGCGGCGTTGGCTGAAACAGGAATCGTAGCCGACCGCCTTGTCCGATGGCGACAGGCCCAAACCGCCTCGCCTGGTAGCGGCAGGTGACACACGTCACCTGGCACGCCTGCCGCCACGGGTGGTGGGGGTCTTTCGTGCAAAATGACGCTGCAGCTAGTCCTTTCCAGCGATTCAACTAAGCCCCTGGTCCTTTTGGATAAAAAATCTTGATGTGTAAGGTGTCTTCACAAACTTGTGAATGACTAGTCCATTACCGGGGACAGTGAAATCTTGCGGTGCAAGCTCATACTCGACCTTTATTTGAGGTAATAGCACCGCAGGTGAACTTGTCCTAGATGTGATGGTTTAGTCTTAAAATTTGTAAAAGTGGTCTGACCAATCCTATAACTTGCATTGGATGTGCAAGTTTAGTCCTAGACCACTCACACGCAACCAACTGGGACCAACATGGTGGAGACAACCAACTCTGTATTTTTTGCACATACCCCCTATCGTTTGTGCAAATCAACCTGCACTCCACCTCATGCCCGTCGAAGGATATCACCTGAAATTGAATTCATCAAGGGGTGGGATTGTACCTCGTCCTAGTGAAACTCGATGTTGGGAAGGTGCACCAGCATCTTGAGCATCACAAAGAGCGTTGCCGCCGTGACGGTGGGGTGGACCTCCCGGTCTTGCCGCCTAGCGCCTCACACATGATCTGCAACAAGAAAAATACTGTTAGTTTTCGCCGCTCGGTGTATATGTCAACACTCGACTGCAAGACGAATAGTATTGTTATGATCTAATAATGATGGTCTCTTTGACATTTTTTAGATTATACATTTGTCAGCTTGTGACGAGAAAATATTTATAAATAAAAATACAACTTTGTAGTGATTGGCAGCTAATGCTGCTATGATGTGGACAAGGTAAGTAGTGAGGATGCTCTTTGAGCTAACAAACCACAAGGATTCTTCTTGATTTTGGATCATACAGATCAGAAATTCATAACTGAGCTAGCATTTCTAAATCTCTCAGGTTGTTGATGGCCGCGCTTTAAATCCTGATCCCTTGGTTGACACATTGGTCACAGTTATCGTTGCATTTGTCGAAGACAAGTGCTCCCCTCATGCCTTTCCAAGGTACGTGTGAGGTTACAAATATACTGAGATCAATCAATCGTAGGTGGAACTCTGACTCTAATACGAGCATACTCATGTTAGTTGTGTGAGCTCAAGGAGTTGTTTCATTGTATGAGCAAGCTCCTCTGCCTTTTGTGTTTGGCAGTAGCTTGTGATCAAGATGAACACCTGTAAGTTGGTTGATGTAGTCAAGAAACTGATGTTAGGTACGTATGAGATAGGCACCCCACAATTGGGTCATCATTATCGCAAGTGGTCGTATTAATTTTCTCCATGATGTCGATTATTATCTCCGACAATTGACTCAACAAGGAAGATGCTCAGTACTAGTGGTTGTACATTTCTTTCCGTGTGAATGTTGATTTTCTCGTAAGCCCTCTATGTGGAGCATAATCAAGTGCCTTCTCGCTTTTACATATTTCTAGTTGCTTGATAACGACAAACCTCTGAAAGACAGAGCAAACAAACACTACTAGTTACCAATTCTCAATTGAACCGACATCCATACACATCACATTATGTTTGCTAAATATACTCTCAAACCAAGAAAGGTCCCCCCCGATTCGTTACCAGAAACTCAGAGTGCCATAGAGTTCAAAAACTACATGCACACACACCAAAAAGACACACAAGGCCACCATCACCAGGTCCTAATTTTCTATCCCTAGCAGCAAAAGGAAAAAAGAAACACCCTGAGCGACCTCACTTCACTTCAACAAGAAAACACATAAAGTCACCTATCGACACAGTAGCAGAAGCTAGGCTTGAGAGGGAAGCCCCGCGCCGCAACCTTAAGCCTGCACATCACAACACATGAAGATCATCCTGCTCGTTAGATCGTTCGATTGGAGTCATGTTGAAAGGATCGATATGGTTGACTAGAGGGGGAGGGGGTGAATAGGCAAATAACAATTTTAAGCTTTTCTTTAACAAGATAAGTTTAGCAACAAATAGGTTGTCTAGATATGCAACTAAGTGAGCAACATATATGATGCTAGGAACAACAATGACAAGCAAGTAGTAAGTACAAGTAAAGGTAAGACGTAACCACAAGTGGAACCGATGAAGACGAGGATGTGTTTCCTAAGTTCCTTCCCTTTAAGGGGAAGTACATCTGCGTTAGAGCGGTGTTGAGGCAGAATGCTCCCCAAGATGCCACTAAGGCCACCGTATTCTCCTCACCCCCTCACACAATGCGAGATGCCGTGATTCCACTAAGTGCTTCCCTTGAAGGCGGCGACTGAACCCTTACAAACAAGGTTGGGGCAATCTCCACAACTAAATTGGAGGCTCCCAACGAAACCACACAGCTTCACCACAATGTACTATGGCTTCATGGTTACCTCTTCCATCTATGTTGCTCAAACACCCAAGAGTAACAAAAACCACACAAGAAAGTATGGGGGAATCAAGTTTCCTTTGGTGGAATGTAGATCTAGATCTCCTCCTCCAATCCCTAGAAAATCAACAAGTTTGAGTGGTTAGAGAGAGAGATCGGGCAAGAAATCTTGGAGGGCATTAATGGTGATGGTGGTGGTTGGGGGGGGGGGTGAATCGACAACCAATAATTTTAAGCTTTTCTTTAACAAGTTAAGTTTAGCAACAAATATGTTGTATAGATATGCAACTAAGTGAGCAACCTATATGATGCTAGCAACAACAATGACAAGCAAGTAGTAAGTACAAGTAAAGGTAAGAAGTAACCACAAGTGGAACCGATGAAGACGAGGATGTGTTTTCGAAGTTCCTTCCATTTAAGGGGAAGTACGTCTTCGTTAGAGCGGTGTGGAGGCACAATTCTCCCCAAGATGTCACTAAGGCCACCATATTCTCCTCACTCCCTCACACAATGCGAGATGCCGTGATTCCACTAAGTGGTGCCCTTGAAGGTGGCGACTGAACCCTTACAAACAAGGTTTGAGCAATCCCCACAACTAAATTGGAGGCCCCCAACGAAACCACGCAGCTTCAACACAATGGACTATGGCTTCGTGGTTACCTCTTCCATCTAGAGTGCTCAAACACCCAAGAGTACAAAAAATCCACATAATAAAGTATGGGTGAATCCATTTTCCTTTGGTGGAAGTGTAGATCTAGATCTCCTCCTTCAATCCCTAGAAAATCAACAAGTTTGAATGGCTAGAAAGAGAGATCGGGCAAGAAAGCTTAGAGGGCATTAAAGGTGGGGAATGAGAGGTGAGAGATATGTGGGAGGTGGAAGAAGCCACTCCTTAAATAGGCCCCCTCTTATCCAACTGTTACAGCTAGTTTCTCACAAGGGCGTACAATCGCCGTGTGCACTGAGACAACCGGTGCACACAGATAATTCACACCAACTCTAATGTAATGCCCAAGATGCGGTGCTATCCTTATTTTGGCGCGATGGACTCATAGGGATAGAAACACATCTCATCGTTTCGCAAGAATGGATATCGTTACAAGTACATGTACTGAAAATATGAGTATAAGGAGTTGGCTTACACTCGCCACAAGCTACATCAAGATCACACTAATACAACAATATCCAGTCATCCTGAAGAAGAGCAGGGTCCGACTACGGATGAAAACAAACGATAAAAGAATGACGTCCATCCTTGCTATCCTAGGCTGCCGGCCTGGAAGCCATCCTAGATCGATGATGATGAAGAAGAAGAAACTCCAAAAACACAATCATCGTGCTCACGTCAAAGTAACTCTTTACTTGTACCTACAACTGGTGTTGTAGTAATCTGTGAGCCACAGGGGACTCATCAATCTCATTTCCAAAGGTATCAAGACTAGCAAATCTTAATGGGTGAGGTATGGTTAAGTGGTGAGGCTACATCAAGCGACTAAGCATTTATTTTAGGTGGCTAACTTACGAGTACAAGAATATAAGGGGATGATCTACGCATAATTGGCCGTGAACTAATAATGATCAAATGAATGATCCATAACACCTACTTACGTCAGACATAACCCCACTATGTCCTAGATCGGAGAAGGAGCTCACGAAAGAGACAGTCACGGTTACCCACTCAGTTGGCATATTTTAGTTAAGCTTACCTCAAGTTATCTAGAATCGGATGTTAAACAAAGTTCCCATGTTTCCACATAACCGCGGGCATGGCTTTCCGAAAGCTTTAACCCTGCATGGGTGCTCCAACTAGTCCATCACAAACTACCACACGCTGCGACGGTATGACCTCAATCAGGGAAACCCGTGATATCCTCGGGCTCCTATTAGAAAACCTCAACCTCGAGATAGCCCAAGCATCCTTGGAATCCATCGCACAAGACGCTCGACAAAGGTAAAACAAGTCTAGCAAGGCTGCACGAAGTGTCGACTATCCCGATAGGAGCCGTGTATCTCGTTCTCACGACACGACGGATAAGCAAAGCATACGATGGCCTGATAGACATCTCCCGAGTTGCCCCAGGATGGCCTCGCATGGTGCTCCATTTTGGACCCGCACAGGCAGCACTGGCCCCCTGTATTATGTTGAATTACTCCCCGGTTTCATGATGCCCTATGTTTTCAGTATTAGCAGAATTATTATGTTGGGCAAATATAGTACCAATGTTGGGCATTGCCAGACGAGTTTGATACCAAAACGAGAATGTAGGGGGTCCCCATAACAACCCCAAGCATGTTAGGAACACTCATTTAGTAATGGCATCTAGGGAAATGATCATCTTACCTGAGATCCCGCTTGGAAGAAGAATGGCTCCGTGAAGCAGACGAACCGACGTAGTCGAACGGATCCTCACATTCCGACACGCTTGCGGAACTCTATCGAGACGAAGCAAATCGAAAACAATAATCAACACACGATATTCACCATGGAACATGCACGATATGATGCACACCCTAATATTATGCATGATCGGTTTAAATTATGCAAGGCATGGCATGGCAATTTCACAACAATCAAACACTACACATTAAGTGAAGCTCAATACGCAACGAGTTGCATATTGACGAAACTCCACATTCGAATATTTAGTTCACTCCCGATTATGTACACACCATTATTAAATGTTGATTAAACATGGCACGAGGTGAAGCACAAATTAAACTACCTATGTAGGCATTTGAAATGAGGCCGGAAACGACATATAACATCTGTGAACTGACCCCACACGTTAACTTTGTAATATGTCCAGATTTGTCCTAATCACATTTTTTGTTTGTTAAATGGCAAAAAAGTGGTTCATGTGATTCTACTCGTCGTTCTAGTCCATTTACATATATGGCTCATCTCCAACGGAGCTACGTTTAATTAACTACAAACTAAACTGTTTTAAAACATCAACACACAAACCAATGCAAGCAACACTTTAAACAATTTTCAATATGCATGGGAGTTTGAAAATATTATTCTACGTGAAAATCTACACATTTTACATATATAAACTATTCCGATACGACGCACGGTTTGAAAGCTACGGGCGTTTGAAAATAATGCATTTTTCTGAAAAAGAATTAAATCGCTGGTTAAAAGAAAAAAAACTACTCGGGCCGAATCTGCTACTATGGGCTGAACAGAGTGTGCACACTATATCTATAATGCGCCTGGGTCAAGGGATAGAGGCTCGGGGGTGCTCACGTTGGTGGGCTGTGGCCCATGGTGGGAGAGGCTTGGGCAGGCC
Organism: Hordeum vulgare subsp. vulgare; assembly: GCF_904849725.1. NCBI lineage: Eukaryota > Viridiplantae > Streptophyta > Magnoliopsida > Poales > Poaceae > Hordeum > Hordeum vulgare. Next base: position 349,985,418 of record NC_058519.1, on the reverse strand, counting down.
GAAGGGTGGTGGAGGCTGGGCCGGCCTGGGGCCCAGGAGCTGGCGAAGCACTTCTGCTCGTATTCCCCTTCCTCCTTCATAAAGGGAAGGCCATGGCGCAAGGCGACGACGGAGCCAGATCCGAGACGAGGAGGGGGCTAGAGGCGGCGGCGATGGCTGGGGCGGCCGGATCCATGCAAGGGGGCTCCGTTCCCGGCGGCGGCGGGCCTCCTCGAACTCCGACCATGGCGGCTCCAGTTGCCTGCGGATGGGAGAGAGAGAATCTGTCAAGGGGAGAGAAGAAGAGAGAGGAAGAGGGAGAGGAGCGGGGGAGGCTTCGGCCTCGGGCTGCAGGATCCTCGGGCCACAGGAGCTTCCTGCTCGACGTGCTGCCGCCCCTCGGGAGCTCCGGAAGGAGCGAGGCACGGGGGTGGCTTGCGGAGGCGGGCGGCCGATCCGGGCCAGGAGGGCCGTGGATGGGCTTCGGTAGCCCCTAGTGGCTGTCAGTGGCCGGCGGGAGAGAGGGGAGAGAGGCTACGGGAAGGGGCTGGCTAGGGTTAGGACGGATTTTGAGGTGGGAGGCTGGTTGTCCAAATTATGCAGAGGGGTGCTTAAATAGGCAGGTATGAGGGTTAGGGGGGTTTGGGGGGGGGGTTGACCCTTCGATTGCGATCGGACGGTCCGGTTGGAGAGGTGGGTTAGGGTTAGGTTTAGTGGGCTAGTTGGGCCGTGTTAGAGAGGCCAGGTGGGGATGAGAGGGAATGGTAGCGACTCGTGACACGCGTTTTTAGAACGCCAAAAACGTTCGACGATAAACCGATGATGGTGCCACTACGGTCGACCGCTCGAGTATCAAACGGACTCTGATTGGGACGAAATTTGGCACACGTCCTACATACATAAAAATAAGACCGCACTCCAACTGTCAACCCAATCCGAGAATATTTGATACACAATTTTACAAACAAGGTTTTAACGATGCCGCGGGCGCGTGCGTGTTTGTGGTCGGGCTCAAAACGGTCAACGAGGGAAACAAAGAGAACCGGTAACCAATACCGGATGTTGGTTTTGAAAACAGGCGGCAACGGAGTGCCGATACAATGCACATGATGCGAATGATGCGATGATCAATGCGACAGACAATCTAATTGCACGACGGCAACAGAATAAAAGGGGAATCTTCTGGAGCGTCGGTCTCGGGCTGTCACACCTAAGACCCGGTAAAACCGGTGGCAGGGGAGGTCGTACGAGTCACATAGGAGGACAAGAACTACCGCCCTACCACCGCCCAACGACCACCTGGAAAACAGAGAGGAACCACTCCTGTGTGAAGTCGGGGTGGTGGTTGCCACGGAGAAACCGCCAGGAGGGAAACAAGCATGCGGCTAAGTCGTGAGTGTACAACCGCGCTAGACACAGGTAGTACCGGTCAAGAAATATGAGAGGAATTACCGGCCCGCAACCGCCCAAGTAGAGCACCAAACCAGAGACATGTCCTGTGGTGGAGCGGTACCAAGCCGGTACAACCGTTGGAGGTGCTACGGTGGTACAACCGCCTAGAGGAGGCGGTACAACCGCTGGACACGAACCTGAGAGCAGTTGTTCCTAACTTACTCGTCCGAGCGGTACAACTGCCCGAGCTGGCAGTACAACCGCCCGAGAGGAAAAGGCTCATTAGAGAAGGAAAGAGGGCCTCTCTCAAAGATCGGAAGGAATCAGGATGGGAGATAAAACGATGTGTACATGTACTGATTCACCCACTACCTTCCGATGTGAATTCCCGCTTAATAGTACGGGTTCCCTACGACCAAAGGAATAAACATGTAGAGAACACCGACTTCGTTCTTTTCCGTCCGGAGGGGTAGACCAATCATCTTGTGCCCAAAGTGATGTCCGTGAATAGCTTGACACACGGTTAGATCACCTAATGAGTTGTCATCATCATCAAAATAGTAATGAAGGAAAATGCACTTACAATCTCCCCCTTTTTGGTGGGTGATGACAACTACAAGATTTGCATTGACGATATGTGAGAGAACATGACATAGCTCCCCCTTGACAAAATTGACTGACATCCGAGTACAAATAAAACTAGACCTCAATGAGCAAAAGTATAAGTAGAGCAAGATAGAGAATAAACCAGAGATAAGCAGGCTTTACTACATATGAAAGACATGAGCAATACAAACTTAAGATAAAGGGGATTGCATTTCTCACACCTTGCACAAAGTCACCATACAAGGTCCATAAACAGAAGCGAAACGCGATAACATGAAAAAAAGTTCTATAAAAACTTTGACTGCGGATAACCATTCCCATGCAAATCGCATACTAATAGAAATCTCTCTACCTTTGGCATCAAGATACGAAAAAGGAAAAGAGCAAAGCTAACGCCCTAGAGCTCACTCCTCCTCCTCTGACTCCTCAGTTGCCTCAGAGTCATCCTCCTCCTCATCATCAGGCTCGCCATCGTCCTCCATAATGTCATCAGTAGCAAGAGCAGAGGATGCAACAGCAAGATGGCCTGATGCCTCATCAATAGTCCACGTGCTATCCTCGTAAATGCACTTCTCCTCACGGGTGATGACCTTCTCAAAACCCCTCTTAGTCTGAATCTACAGAGCCCTCATAATCTGAATCTGTTTGTGTGTGGCCAGCTTCTCGTTGACATGCGAAGTATAGAGCTTCTTCTGAAGATGAGCCTGAAGGCAGAAGGTCTTGCAAACCTTGTCAGTGAGCTTGGTGACCCAAGAGGGTTTAGCCCCGACGTCAAGCTCGAAGTCGCTATCGCTAGAAGTGGCAAAAACATCCTGAGGGTGATTAGGAGGAATGCGAGGCAGAGCATGCTTCTTCTTCCGGAGCTGCTTGGCCTCATGCATGGTAAGGTCGGGAGAAAAAGACAGTGCCTCACCGGGCTTACGAACTTCCCAAACCAACTTTAGAAAGCACATGACAAGCAGAGCATAAATAGGAACCTTCTAGTTAATAACCATTTGTACATCTTCTCACACATCCAGCTGTACACATGAAACGTAGCACCAGATCCTACTTCAGTATGCATAGCCACCAACAAGTCCACCAGATAGCCATGAATCTCATCTTGATTCCCAACCTTGGGCAGAAGTACATTGCAGAAGGCACGATGCATGATATCATACAATGGGGGCATATCCTTGGAGTCACCAATTATACCCCTCCCCTGAATGTATAGAGGGGTAAGCATTTCCTTCTCCATGGCATAAGTACGACCGTGAGGACGGATGCCACCGATGCCGGAGAGACCAGTATCGTCATACCCTAGAGCATTGTAGAACGCCCTCCGCGGAACACTAAAGAACTCACCACGACACATGAATGACAGGGTACGGGCTTCATCAGTGCCATAATGAATAGTGGCATAGAACATATGAACTAGCTGAATATCAAAGTCACACTTGATGGTCATGAGCTTAATCAAGTCAAACTCCTCACATAGTGTCAAGGCCTCACCAAAGTAATCTGCATTAGCCCTCTAGTGATCAAGATCAATAGTCCACTGCTTGGCTAACTTGTTCTTGTTGTGCTCAAACAACTCGTGCACAATCCTGATCTGCATCTCATTTTTGAACTCAATGGAGTGCCAACGGGGAGCAACAGGGACGAGATAGGGATCATGGATATGAAACCTCTCCCAGTCTGGTTGCTTCCATTTTCTTAAGGGAAGAGTAGACTTTCGCTTGACAGCCATAGACTTCTCACGACGAGTTGGCATGGTGGGAATGATAACTTCCTATTTTATAGGACCTCAGTGCGCTGGCCCCTCTAGGATCGTTTCTTGGTCTTCCGTTGAGGAGCATAGTGAGAACCTGAGCCACATACACACTGATGTCAGCTGTGCTTCCCTTGCAACGGCGCCAAGAATAGCCGTGTCGACGGCACCACGAATCCTTCAGCTGCGGCTACAACTTAAGGGACTTCCTAGGCAAGTATGCAAAGGATTTCCCCTGTGGCCTTGGAGCCTTGCGTTGGTGTTCCCTCGAAGCGGAAAGGGTGATGTAGCACAGCGGTGGTAAGTATTTCCCTTAGTTTGAGAACCAAGGTATCAATCCAGTGGAGGAGTATCTCAAGATCCTGCACAAACACAAAAGCTTGCTCCCAACGCTATAAAGGGGTTGTCAATCTCTTATAGATTGTTTGCCAATTGAGAACTGAAAGCAACAAAGTAACAAAGCAAAGTAAAAGAGGAGGTGTAAACGATGGATGTGAATAGACCCGGGGGCCATAGTGTTTACTAGTGGCTTCTCTCATGAAAGCAAGTAGACGGTGGGTGAACAAATTACTGTCGAAGAATTGATAGAACCGCGCAAAGTCGTGACGATATCTATGCAATGATTATATCTATAGGCATCACGTCCAAAACAAGTAGACCGATACTTTCTGCATCTACTACTATTACTCCACACGTCGACCGCTATCCAGCATGCATCTAGTGTACTAAGTCCATAAGAACAGAGTAACGCCTTAAGCAAGATGACATGATGTAGAGGGATAATCTCAAACCAATGATAAAAACCCCATCTTTTTACCCTTGATGGCAACTACTTGATGTGTGCCTTGCTTCCCCTACTGTCACTGGGAAAGGTCACCACATGGTAGAACCCAAAACCAAGCACTTCTCCCATTGCAAGAATCATAGATCTAGTTGGACAAACAAAACCCAAGACTCGGAGAGACTTACAAGGATATCAAATCATGCATATAAGAAATTAGCAAAGACTCAAATATATATCATAGATAATCTGATCACAAATCCACAATTCATCGGATCTCGACAAACACATCGCCAAAGAAGATTAGATCGGATAGATCTCCATGAAGATCATGGAGAATTTTGTATTGAAGATCCAAGAGAGAGAAGAAGCCATCTAGCTACTAACTACGGACCCGTAGGTCTGAAGTGAACTACTCACGAGTCACTGGAGGGGCGATGATGATGATGAAGAAGCCCTCCAACTCCAAAGTCCCCTCGGGCAGGGCGCCGGGAAGGGTCTCCAGATGAGATCTCGCGGAAACGGAAGCTTGCGGCGGCGGAAAAGTATTTTCGTGGCTCCCCTAATGTTTTGCTGAATATTTGGGAATATATAGGCCAAGGATCTAGGTCAGGGGGCGGCCAGGGAGGCCACAAGCCCTGACACCGCCGCCTCCCCCCTGGTGGCGTGGTGGGAGCTTGTGGGCTCCCTGGAGCCCACCTGGCTTGGCCCAGAGGCCCCCTGATCTTCTTCCGTTCGGGAAAAAATCATTTTGGGGTTTTTATTCCGTTTGGACTCTATTCCAAAATCAGATCTGAAAAGAGTCAAAAAACACAGGAAAAACAGGAACTGGCACTTGACACTGAATTAATAAGTTAGTCCCAAAAAAAGATATAAAAGGTACATAAAACATCCAAAGAAGACAAGATAACAACGTGAAACCATCAAAAATTATAGATACGTTCGAGACGTATCAAGCATCCCCAAGCTTAACTCGTGCTCGTCCTCGAGTAGGGAAGTGATAAAGAATGAACTTTTGATGCTTTCATGCTACCTAGCATAGGAGTCCTTTGTAATTCCTCTTTATGTGACGTGAATGTTCAGATCCATTAGATTCAAAACAATAGTTTACTATTGACGTGGAAACAATAATAACTCAAGCAAACTAGCAAGGTAATCATGAAATTTCAAAATAACAAGACCAAAATAAAGTTATCCCTACAAAAGCATATAGTCTGGCTATGCTCTATCACCATTGCACAACGAATTTAAATCATGCACAACCCCGGTATTGGCCAAGTAATTGTTTCACACCTTTACTTTCTCAAACCTTTTCAACTCTCACGCAATACATGAGCGTGAACCATGGTTATAGCACTATACATGGTGTGGAGTGTGGTGGATGTTGCAAGACAAAAAAGGAGAACATAGTCACATTAACTAGGCATATCAATGAGCTGTGGAGATGGTCATCAATAGATATCAATGTGAATGAGTAGGGATTGCCATACAAATGATGCACTAGATCTAAGAGTATGTGAAAGCTCTTAAAGAAAACTAGTGGGTGTGCATCCAACTTGCTTGCTCATGAAGACCTAAGGCAATTTTGAGGAAGCCTATCATTGGAATATACAAGCCAAGTTATATAATGAAAATTTCCCACTAGCTATATGGTGTTGACAAAATGAGAGACTCTCAATCATGAAGATCATGGTGCTTAATATGCACAAGTGTGGAAAAAGTGGTAGCATTGTCCCTTCTCTCTTTTTCTCTCATTTTTTTGGTGGGCTCTTTGCCCTCTTTTTTTTGGTGGGCTTCTTTGGCTTCTTTTATTTCCTCACATGGGACAATGCTCCATCAATTATGATCATCACACTTTCAACTCAAAACTTAGAGCAACTATGACTTTATATGGAATGCCTTCGGTAGTGTACCGTGGCAATGATCTACCATGGCATAGACATCAATGGAAACATCATGCTAGCTATCTTACGATCATGCAATGGCAATGTAGACGTGGTGGCACATGTCATGGTGGTAGTTGCATGGCAATATATCTCGGAATGACTTTGAAAAAGCCATAGTAGGTAGGTATGGTGGCTGTTTTGAGGGAGGCTAATGGTGGGTTTTGTGCACCGGCGAAAGTTGCACGACATTAAGAAGATAGTGATGGTGGAAGGTGAAAGTGCATCTAAACCATGGACTCAACATTAGTCATGAAGAACTCATATACTTGTTGCAAAAGTTGTATTAGTAATCGAAACAAAGCATGCAACGCATACTCCTAGGGGAAGGGTTGGTAGGTATAAACCATCGCGTGATCCCGACCGCCACGCAAAGGATGACAATCAATATACTAGTCATGCTCAGATTTCATCACACAGTGGTTCACCATACGTGCATGCTACGGGAATCACTAACTTCAACACAAGTATTTCTAGATCCACAACACCTTACTAGCATGACTTCAAAATTACCATAACCACAACTCAAAACTAATTGAGATGAATAAAACTTCTCTAACTATTCAATGCACATGAAGGTGGAAGTTTTTGTATCCCTTTGGATAACTACCCCTTTTGAGACTACTTTCAAAGCATAGATCAACTACCAAGCCACGCACCGCTGTGATCTAAAAGATATAAGTGAAGAACATAGAGCAAACGTATGTAGCTCAAAAGATATAAGTGAAGCACATGTGAGCTGAATTGTCTACCAAAGGATATAAGTGAAGCTCGACAAAATCACGGTGAGTGCATGTCTCTCTCTCTAGGTGTGCAGCAAGGATGATTGTGACACAACAAAAATAAAAGACTCCTACGATACAAGAAGCTCCAAGCAAAAACACATAACATGTGGTGAATAAAAATATAGCCCCAAGTAACATTACCGATGGATTGAAGACGAGAGAGGGGATGCCTTCCCGGGGCATCCCCAAGCTTAGGCTTTTACAGCATCCTTGAATCTCTTGGGGTGCCTTGGGAATCACCAAGCTTGAGATCTTGCCACTCTTTATCTCTTTGTCCATAAGAACTTCACCCAAAACTTGAAAACTTCACAACACGAAACTTAAACAGAAACTCGTGATAACATTAGTATGAGAAAGCAAACCACCACTTCCTTAGGTACTGTAGCAAACTTAAGTTATACTTGTGCTGATGTTGGGTTACTGTACTTTCAATCTTCCATGGCTAATACCCCCCGATACTATCCATAGTTTCATCAAAATAAGCAACCAACACAACAAAAACAGAATCTGTTAACAGCAGACGAGTCTGTAGCAATCTGTAGATTTTGTATACCTCTGGTACTTCAAAACTTCTGACAAATTACGACAGTTTGAAGAATTTGCGTAGCAATCAGCAGCAAAAATAATCAACTCAAAAGCTCTTACAGAAAAAAATGCAAATTCGTTTCGTGAGCAGAAAGTTTCTGTCTTTTGCAGCATGACCAAACGATCATCCCCAAGACTAATCATAATGGTTTTGCTTGGCACAAACGCAAAAAGAAACACAAAAAACACAATCATAATAGAATTATGAAAGTGTGGAAAACACAAAACAGAAATAAAAAGGATAGATTCGTTGGGTTGCCTCCCAACAAGCGCTTTTGTTTAACGCCCTTAGCTAGGCAAAAAGTGATGGAATCACGTATAGTCATCTTTGGTGCTCAAACCATAGGTAGCCCTCATCATAGATTCATAAGGCAATCTTCTTTTCTTTCTAGGAAAGTGCTCCATGCCCTTCTTTAAAGGAAAATGAAATCTAATATTCCCTTCCTTCATATCGATGATAGCACCGATAGTACTTAGGAAAGGTCTACCAAGAATAATGGGACATGAAGGATTGCAATCTATGTCAAGTACAATGAAATCCACGGGTACATAGTTCTTATTTGCAACAATAAGGACATCGTCGATCCTCCCCATGGGTTTCTTGATAGTAGAATCCGCAAGATGCAAATTAAGAGAACACTCTTCAATCTCATGAAAACCAAGAATATCACATAAAGACTTTGGAATCGCGGAAACACTAGCACCCAAATCACACAAAGCATTGCACTCATAGTTTTTGATATTGATTTTGATAGTAGACTCATCATGAAGTTCTCTAGGTATAGAGACTTCTAGTTCGAGCTTCTCTTCAAGAGATTTCATCATAGCATCTACGATATGCGCGGTAAAGGCTTTGCTTTGGCTATAAGCATGTGGAGAGTTTGAAATGGATTGCATCAAAGAAATGCATTCAAACAAGGAGCAATTATCATAATTGAATTCCTTGAAATCCAAAGTGGGAGTTTCATTACTACCCAAAATTTTGACTTCTTCTACTCCACTCTCCACACCTTTATCATCAAGATAGGTGGTCTCCAGATCATTGGGGAGTTTTTCAACCAAAGTGGATTCATATCCAACACCTCCATAAATAGGTTTGACACGCGAAAACAAAGATTCAAGAGGAGACACACCAAGCACTTTAAGATGTTCGTGATTTGCATCACTAGAATGCACCCTTTTAAACCATTCATGTCTAGCGCGAATTTGGGCGGTTCTTTCTTTGCTCTCATTCATGGAGATACACATAGCTTTCAAAGTTTCATCCAAGTTGACCTTGGGAGGAGCGCATCTAACTTTCAAAGCATCAATATCACAAGACATCCTATCAACGCTTTTAGCCAAATCGTCAATTTTGAGTAGTTTTTCCTCTATGGACGCATTGAAAATCTTTTGAGAGTTCATGAACTCTTTGATATTACTCTCTAGATCAGAGGGTAATTTGTTGTGATTTCCATACGTGTTGCCGTAGGAATTGCCATAATTGTTAGAGGAGTTACTAGGAAAAGGCCTAGGAACATAGTTTCCTCTAAAAGCATTATTGTTGCCAAAATTGTTCCTACCAACAAAATTCACGTCCAAACTAGCGTTGCTACTCTCAATCAAAGAAGATAGTGGCATGTCATTAGGATCTACGGTAGCGTTTCTACTAGCAACCAAATTCATCAACTTGTCCATCTTAGCACTAAGCGAGTTAATCTCTTCTATAGCGTGCACGTTTTTGCTAGCAGGCGACCTTCCAGTGTGCCACTGAGAGTAGTTGGTCATGATATTGTCTAGGAGTTTAGTAGCGTCTTCTAACATGATTTCCATGAATGTTCCACCTGAGGCGGAGTCCAAGATATTGCGAGAAGCGAAATTCAAGCCACCGTAAAAGATTTGTATAATCATCCACAAACTCAAGCCATGAGCGGGATAATTTCTAATCATAAGCTTCATCCTCTCCCAAGATTGTGCAACGTGTTCATGATCAAGTTGCTTGAAATTCATGATATCGTTACGCAAGGAGATGATCTTAGTCGGCGGAAAATACTTGGATATGTAAGCATCTTTGCACTTATCCCAAGAATGGATACTATTTTTAGACAAAGAAGAAAACCAAGTTTTTGCACGATCTCGCAACGAGAAAGGAAAAAGTTTCAACTTAATCACGTAATTATCCACATCTCTTTTATTTTGCATATCACAAAGCTCAATGAAGGTATTGAGATGGGATGCGGCATCTTCACTAGGAAGGCCAGAGAATTGCTCTTTCTTAACAAGATTCAGCAAAGCTGCGTTGATTTCATATGATTCCGCACTAGTGGCGGGAGCAATCGGAGTACTAATAAAGTCATTATTATTAGTGCTCGAGAAGTCGCAAAGTTTGGTCTTTTCAGCCATGATGACTTCAACAAACAAATAAGCACACAAGCAAGCGAGAAAACCGGCAAAGGAAAACGACAAAGGCAAAAGAAAACGGCGAAGGAGAAAGGCAAATGAAAACGGCAAATGTGAAGTGGGGGAGAGGAAAACGAGAGGCAACTGGCAACAAAAGTAAATGCAAGAGAAGAGTTTGTGAGACCTACTTGGATAGATCTTGATTTCTCCTCCCCGGCAACGGCTCCAGAAATACTTCTGATGTCAGCTGTGCTTCCCTTGCAACGGCGCCAAGAATAGTTGTGTCGACGGCACCAGGAATCCTTCAGCTACGGCTATGCCTTAAGGGACTTCCTAGGCAAGTATGCAAAGGATTTCCCCCGTGGCCTTGGAGCCTTGCGTTGGCGTTCCCTCGAAGCGGAAAGGGTGATGTAGCATAGCGGTGGTAAGTATTTCCCTCAGTTTGAGAACCAAGGTATCAATCCAGTGGAGGAGTATCTCAAGATCCTGCACAAACACAAAAGCTTGCTCCCAACACTATGAAGGGGTTGTCAATCCCTTATAGATTGTTTGCCAAGTGAGAACTGAAAGCAACAAAGTAACAAAGCAAAGTAAAAGCGGAGGTGTAAACGATGGATGTTAATAGACCCGGGGGCCATAGTGTTTACTAGTGGCTTCTCTGATGGAAGCAAGTAGACGGTGGGTGAACAAATTACTGTCGAACAATTGATAGAACCGCGCAAAGTCGTGACGATGTCTATGCAATGATTATATCTATAGGCATCACGTCCAAAACAAGTAGACCGATACTTTCTGCATCTACTACTATTACTCCACACGTCGACCGCTATCCAGCATGCATCTAGCGTATTAAGTTCATAAGAACAGAGTAACGCCTTAAGCAAGATGACATCATGTAGAGGGATAATCTCAAACCAATGATAAAAACCCCATATTTTTACCCTTGATGGCAACTACTTGATGTGTGCCTTGCTGCCCCTACTGTCACTGGGAAAGGTCACCACATGGTAGAACCCAAAACCAAGCACTTCTCCCATTGCAAGAATCATAGGTCTAGTTGGCCAAACAAAACCCAAGACTCGGAGAGACTTACAAGGATATCAAATCATGCATATAAGAAATCAGCAAAGACTCAAATATATATCATAGATAATCTGATCACAAATCCACAATTTAGCGGATCTCGACAAACACACCGCCAAAGAAGATTACATCGGATAGATCTCCATGAAGATCATGGAGAACTTTGTATTGAAGATCCAAGAGATAGAAGAAGCCATCTAGCTACTAACTACGGACCCGTAGGTCTGAAGTGAACTACTCACGAGTCATTGGAGGGGCGATGATGATGATGAAGAAGCCCTCCAACTCCAAAGTCCCCTCCGACAGGGCGCCAGGAAGGGTCTCCAGATGAGATCTCGCGGAAACGGAAGTTTGCGGCGGCGGAAAAGTATTTTCGAGGCTCCTCTGATTTTGTGCTGAATATTTGGGAATATATAGGCCAACGATCTAGGTCAGGGGGCGGCCAGGGAGGCCACAAGCCCTGACACTGCCGCCTCCCCCCTGGTGGTATGGTGGGAATTTGTGGGCTCCCTGGAGCCCACCTGGCTTGGCCCAGAGGCCCCCTGATCTTCTTCCGTTCGGGAAAAACTCATTTCGGGGTTTTTATTCCGTTTGGACTCCGTTCCAAAATCAAATCTGAAAAGAGTCAAAAACACAGGGAAAACAGGAACTGGCACTTGGCACTGAATTAATAAGTTAGTCCCAAAAAAAGATATAAAAGGTACATAAAACATCCAAAGAAGACAAGATAACAACGTGAAACCATCAAAAATTATAGATACGTTTGAGACGTATCACACACACACATGAGCAACACACGAGAAACCCAACAAATATAAGAGGGTTGTATGTGAACATAGGAGTATATCATGTGTGAATCAGAGAAGATGAAATAGTGGTGAGTGATTCAAAGAGGCCTGTTGAACTGGTCGCCCAAGCAATTGTACTACAGCAGCGGTTGTACTACTGTCATAAGAGGTTGTACCACCGGGCTAGACAACACCGCAACAATGGGGAACCAGCACAGTCGGACTTGAACCACGAGCCAATATTTGACATTCTAAGCAGCATAAATAGAATGAGGCATATATAGTGCAATATTTTAATTAAAACGCAGGAGACCAAGCAATTCCCTAACAATGGGAGGTCCAACGAGAGGACCCAAAAGGGGAGAGGAACAAGGCATTAACGACATCCATTGGAAGAGATTGTAGAGGAGGAGGTCTCCACGAAGCGGATCCGAGAGAAATCCGTAGATCCGGTGTGCCGGAGGGCACACCGGGACGATGGTGATGGCAGCCGGCGGCTAGAGCACCAAAAAAGGTAGGGCATGAAGGGGGAAACTGAATACCACTTTGGCCCTACGTCTTTTAATACCCGTACCACTGCGAGTGGTTGTACCGTCCTACCTAGTGGTAGTATCGTACCTGGTAGTAGGCGGTGGAACCGCCTTGGACACACGAGTTGTACTACAGGGATTGTACAATGGTGGACTGAGCGGTTGAACCACAAGAGTCACACTGGTTGTACTGCTAGGATGGTACAACAGGTGGACCTAGCGATTAAACTGTCAGAGTGTCCGGCCACAGTCATCAACTCCATGATCAGTATGCGTACAATTGAAAAATAGGGTTTTGGGGAGAAGGATGGCTTGGGATGGAAGAGAGGCACAAACATATGGTGAGATATCTCCCACGGGCGTTAAAAAGAAACAGCCAGAGAAAGGATCCACCCTTGAGGGATACACACACCTAGGATCTCAAAAAAAAGAAAACAAAAGAGAGTAAGATCCAAGAGACCTGCAAACAAATCATGAATGCAAGGGGCGGTGGTCGAAACCACCTATGTTTGAGTCAATTGGTATGGCACCGCGAAGATTTTAACCTTGGGCCCATGACCAAAACTCGTCTTTGAAACACAAGTGTCATCTAATGTGACTAATGTGAAGGACTTGATCAATTTATGCATAATAGGGGGAGGGAGAGTTCATTGAGAGAACATACCTTCCCCTAAGTCCATGCCTACATCTAAGCAAGATAATATGATGAGAGTGGTGGGTTGTGCCTAAAATCAATCCACATTGCTCAAATCAATGATATTTACCTCATTCCTTAACTCCCGGAATCTTGCTTCATTCAATGGCTTCATGAAAATATCTGCAAGTTGATCATTAGTGTTAAGACAAATGAGATCAATCTCCCCACGCTTGATATTATCCCGGATGAAATGATGACAAATACTAATGTGCTTTGTCTTGTAGTGTTGAACCGAGTTGTTGGAGATCGAGATTGCACTTTCATTATCACAATAAAGAGGCACTGTGTCACAATTGACATTATAATCTTTTAAAGTTTGTCTCATCCAAAGTAACTGAGCACAACAACTTTCATCAGCTACATACTCGGCCTCGGTGGATGAGACAGAAACACATTTTTGTTTCTTTGAAGACGAACTTACCACAAATCGACCAAGGAATTGGCAACCTTCGGAAGTTGACTTCCTCTCCACATGGTCTCCTGCCAAATCCGAGTCCGAATATCCTATAAGATCAAATTAAGCACCTTTGGGATATCATAAGCCAAAGTTTGGGGGAATGAGCCAAATATAGAAAGATTCGCTTGACAGGCACCATGTGACTTTCCTTGGGTGCAGATTGAAATCATGCACAAATTCCCACACTTAACATAATATCCGGTCTAGATGCACAAAGGTAAAGGAAAGAACCAATCATAGGGCAAAATACATTTTGATCCATAGCTTCACCAATGGGATCTAAGTCAAGTTGGCATTTGTGAGGCATGGTGGCGTTTACTTGGCCGGTTTGTGATCATACATCTTGAACCTCTTGAGCATGTCTTGGGTATATTTTGCTTGATTGAGGAATGTTCCTTGAATTCGTTGGTTGACTTCGAATACAAGGAAGAACTTCAACTCTACCATCATAGACATCTCAAATTATTTGGTCATCAGTGTGGAAAACTCTTCATTAAAATCTTTGTTAGGATAACCAAAGATAATATCATCAACATATAGTTGGCATATAAACAAACTCCCTTCAACCTTCTTTGTGAAAAGAGTGGGGTCAATTTTCCCAATTTCAAACCCACAATCATGTAACATCTCGGTAAGGTGCTCATACCACACATGTGGTGCTTGTTTAAGGCCACAAAGTGCCTTATCAAGAACATATACATGATTGGGGAACTTAGGATCCTCGAACCCCGGGGGTTGCTTGACATATACCAACTCCTTAAGTGGACCATTAAGAAATGCACTCTTCACATCCATTTGATATAATTTGGAGTTATGATGTGAAAAAAATGCAAGCGACATGCGAATAGATTCAAGGACAGCAACGGGATCAAAGGATTCACCGTATTCGACACCCACAACTTGGGAGTAGCCTTGTGCTACCAATCTTTCATTGTTGCTAATGACGCCAGCATTTGCATCTTGCTCATTCTTAAAGATCCACTTGGTTCCAATGAAATTGTGTTTCTCCTTCAGTCTTTGAACTAAGTGCCACACTTTGTTGCGCTCGAAGTTGTTGAGTTCATCATGCATGGCTTCAAGCCACTCCATGTCTTCGAGTGCTTCTTGTACCTTTAGGGGTTCAATACAAGAAACAAACACATGATGTGCACTAAAGTTGTTAATTGTTTGCGAGTGATTACCCCTCTTGTTAATCTGCCGTGGACATTCTATAACACATGTTGATTCTTTTTAAGCTTAGTAGAATTCTTGGCGGCATGTCTTTCTCAGATCTCCTGCATTGAAAGTTGAGTAGGAACCTTTTTGTGACCTTTACCGCTATTGTGATATTGGTCTTGATCTTGAGATTTGATCTTGAGCTTGCTCAAGATCTTGCGGTTGCTCCGATGTGAGCTTGATCGAGGACATCACTTGGTGAACCACCAACATGTGGTTGATCTTCTCCTTGATCTTGAACACAAGGTTGAAGGCCTTCACTTTGTTCTTCGGAAGCCCGTGGGTCTTGCATCGGTGATGGTTTCACTTGAGTGGAACATTGTCCTTATCCTTAGGCCACAAGGGGTTCCTCAACGGGTAGTAAGTCTCCCACACCCATTCTTCTTATGGCTTGGGGAGGAATTTCATCACCTCATTACAAAGACCACTTTGCTCCACTTGGGAGCCATTATTTTCATCAAACTCCATGTTACATGTCTCCTAAGTGAGCCCATTGGACTTGTTGAGGACATGGTAAGCACGAGAGTTCGTAGCATAACCAGAAAATATGCCGTCTTGAGCTCTAGGTTCAAATTTATAAAAACGAGCACCTTTATTGAGAATGAAACACTTACAACCGAACACCCCAAAGTACTTGAGGTTGGGCTTGTTAGTGGTAGAAATTTCATAAGGAGTGTTGTTCAAGCCTTTGTGGAGGTAGAGCTGATTAGATGCATGATATGCGGTGTTGATGGCTTCGGCCCAAAAGTTATACGGAGATTAAAACTCTGTCATCATCGTTCTTGCCGCATCCATCAACGTGTGATTCTTCCTTTCTGCTACATCATTTTGTTGAGGGGTATATGGTGCGGAGTATTGGGGCTTGATCCCCTCATCACTCAGAAACTCATTCAAGGTGTAATTCCTGAATTCGGTGCCATTGTCACTTCTAATCATCAATATGTTTGCCTCATGTTGACGTTGAACTTCATTGGCAAAGTCGATGATGGTTAGTTGGGTCTCGCTCTTCCTCTTGAAGAAGTACACACAAGTATATCTTGAGT
Source organism: Hordeum vulgare subsp. vulgare (assembly GCF_904849725.1). NCBI lineage: Eukaryota > Viridiplantae > Streptophyta > Magnoliopsida > Poales > Poaceae > Hordeum > Hordeum vulgare. Next base: position 349,969,405 of record NC_058519.1, on the reverse strand, counting down.
AATCATCCACTATCACCAAGCAATACTTTATCCCCCCAAGACCATCGAAAGATGTAGGACCAAAGATATCCATGTAGAGGAGCTCCAAAGTCCTCTTTGAGTATATGGTAGTTGTGGGGGCGGTGAGCTATCTCATGTAGCTTTCCTTCAATATAAGTACTGCAAGCATGATCTTTAATAAAAATCACATTTTTTAGTCCAATAACGTGATCCCCTTTAAGGATACTTTGCAAATATCTCATATTGACATGGGCTAGCTGGCGATGCCACAATCATCCCACATCAACTTTAGCCATTAGGCAAGTCGCGGTCTTAGTGGGTTGCTCCAAAAAGTTAACCACATAGAGACCGTTCTCGACATGCCCAACAAAAGCTACTTTAAGAGTTTTGCTCTACAAAAGGGCTACGAAGTCAACATCAAAGAATGTGTTGAAAATCATGAGAGCAAGTTGACGAGCGGAAAGTAAATTGTATGCAAGGGTCTCAACAAGCATGACATTCTCAATGGAAAGATCACGAGAGATTACCACCTTGCCAAGACCCAATACCTTCGAAATTTCATCATCACCAAAGGAGAGTTGGGTGGCCACTAATGGGTTGGGATGAATGTCCACCACCAAGTCCCTGCTTCCGGTCATATGATTTGTTGCTCCATTATCAAGCAACCATGACACTCCATTGGAAGCAAACTCCTACATAAGATCAATGCTTGGATTTTAGTACCCATTCTTTAATGGGTCCTTTTAGGTTAGTAACAAGGATCTTAGGAACTCAAATAGACCATTCAACATATTCACAAAGGGAACCAACAAATTTAGCAAAGACATGTCCATCACTAGCACACCAGAAAACATAAGAAGGGTTAAATCACCGACATTGTTGGGAGGGAGGGTGTTTCTCTTCTTGGCATTACCACCCTTAGCTTTACCCTTCTTCTTCTCATGAGTACTCTCCTAGGCTTTAACAGTGGTTTCCTTAAGCGGGGGAGGTTGCTTGGTCTTGATCTTCTTGTTCTTCTTGGACTTGGGTGCAAACCCAACTCCTGACTTTTCAACCACTTCCTTTTGATTGCTCAAAAGGTCATTAAGATTGTTTTTTCCTTGGATGCATGTCACAAGGCCTTTCTCAAGTTGCTCTTTTAATTTGGCATTCTCCTCCACAAGATGCACATGCTCACAACAAGGGTTAGTAGCATGAGCATTAACAATTAACAATTAATATAAAAGGAGAACATGTGGCTATCTCCTTAGTGAGTTTTACTTGGAGTTGAAGATGATACTCTTTTAGAGAAGCATCAACACTCTTCAAAGCCTTGTGAGCCTTGTCATGTGTGGCAAACTCTTCCTTGAGTCTATCAAGGTCAACCCCAAGTGCAACCTTTTTGGGTTGGAGCACACGAGTAAGGATAAGAGCCTGATCATGACCCTTTTTTAATTTAGCAAGGTCACTGTTGCGTGACTCCTCAAGAGCGAACCGAGTACCTTGCTCTTTCTCAAGAGCTATTGAAAGATCTGCTATCTCATGAGCATAGTCATGGCCATGTCCTTGTAACATAGAGATAGTTTGTTCACGAGTTTCAATGAGGTCACTAGCCTCTCCTAGTTGTTCCAAGAGAGCAACAAAGTGCTTCTTGGTTTTACCCTTGACCTTTCTCATGAATCAAGCAAAGGAATTTTCCTCAACATTTAACTCCTCTTGTCCATCTCCACTATCCATAGGAGAAGGGGTAGTGGAAATTATGGTTTTGATGTTTGAGGTTACCTTGTTTGTTGCCTTGGCCATAAGGCACTGGGCAATGCGGTTCTCGTCAGGGGTGTCAAAGAGGGACACCTTGCTCGGGAAAGAGGATGCAATGGCCACCATGGCCATTTCCATCACCTCCCAACTTTAGTCATAGTCATCATCCTCATCGGAGAGGTACTCTTCTTGAGCCACCAACACCTTTTAGGGCATCTTCTTGGAGAAGTTGTTCTTGTTGGGGAAGGACTCGACTTTGTGTTTGCGAATAAGTTTGCCACCATTGTCTTCCCTCTTCTCATAAGGATAGTCTGCCATAAAGTGACTCACATTGCCACAGTTGTAGAAAGTCCTCACACATTGCTTGCCCTTGGACCCACTTGAGTTGTTCTTAGAGAAGTTGGGCCTTGAGTTTCTCTTGTTGCCCCAAAATTGCCTTGACGCAAGAGCCATGTGCTCTAAGCATATTTGGTGTCTTCGGGGCAACTTTCCTCTTCTTCTTCTTCATCTTCCTCCAAAGTAGCCATGGCCTTCAAAGCAAGGTTGGAGGAGTACTTTTCTTGACTGTTGGACATGAGCAAGAGCGTTGTCGGTGGCCTTGTTTAAAATGTTCATTGCTATGAACTCATCGAACACATCACTTGATGACAATGATCGAAAGTCCGGCCTTTGCCGGATGATTGAGGGCATGGCCTTGCTGAAAGGCATGATGGCCTTGAGAAACTTCTGCTTGATCCAATTGTCATACACTTCCTTGCTTCCATGAGTTATCACTCTCCGGTAGAGGTCAAGAGGGTCCTCATCTTCTATCATCACAAATTCATCAGCCGCATCAAGAATCACTTCATAGTTGGACAGTTGAATACTTGAGATTCCCTTGTACGTGCAAATGATGTGATCCCAACAATATTTGGCACGAGTGAAGGGATGCAAGTGAGCAATATTTTCAATGGGAACAACTGCTTGGAGGATGAACAAGGCAGAGTGATTGAACTGATTGTCGACCTCTTCTCTTGGCGTGAGGTTGCTTGGATCATCTGGGTAGTACCCTTGCTCAACGATTCTCCAAAGTTATGTTGAGATATGATTCAAATGAGCCTTGATACGAGAAATACAATTAGAAAAATCATTCTTAAGAAGATTAGGAGGTGGGCCGAGGTTAATAATATGAAGTGGGTGAAGCGGTCCTCGATAGACCACGGGAGGAGGAACCAAGGCAAATGTATTTGCCCCACTCGTTCCTTGAGGCAACTTATTTCTTTCGCTACTAGTATTCTCCTTCTTGGGGTTAGTCTCTGACTCCAGAGCTGTGGGATTAACCACATGCAATAGATCGGTAGAAAGTTTGAAGCCATCAAGGAAATCTTTGAGCATGTTTTTAACATCGATAGCCACTGAGGATCTCGGGTGACCAAGTTCATAGCCCGGGCCTCGGGGAACTCCACAACCCGTTCCCCGTCGTCAATCATATTCATTGGGTGGTGAAACTTTTAATAAAGAGACGTAGCTCTGATACCAATTGAAAGGATCAATATGGTTGACTAGTGGGAGGGGGGGGGGTGAATAGGCAACTAACAATTTTAAGCTTTTCTTTAACAAGTTAAGTTTAGCAATAAATATGTTGTCTAGATATGCAACTAAGTGAGCAACCTATATGATGATAGCAACAATAATGACAAGAAAATAGTAAGTACAAGCAAAGGTAATAAGTAACCACAAGTGGAACCGATGACGACGAGGATGTGTTTTCGAAGTTCCTTCCCTTTGTGGGGAAGTACGTTTCCGTTAGAGCGGTATGGAGGTACAATGCTCCCCAAGATGCCACTAAGGCCATCGTATTCTACTCACGCCCTTACACAGTGCGAGATGTCGTGATTCCACTAAGTGGTTCCCTTGAAGGCGGCGACTGAACCCTTATGAACAAGCTTGGGGAAATCTCCATGACTGAATTGGAGGCTCCCAACGAAAACACGAAGCTTCAACACAATGGACTATGGCTTCGTGGTGACATCTTCCTTCCAGGGTGCTCAAGCACCCAAGCGTAACAAAATCCACACAAGAAATTATGGGGGAATCCGGTTTCCTTTGGTGGAAGTGTAGATCTAGATCTCGTCCTTCAATCCCTAGATAGTCAACAAGTTTGAGTGGCTAGAGAGCGAGAGATCGGGAAAGAAAGTTTGGAGGGCATTAATGGTGGGAAATGAGAGGTGAGATATAGGTGGGAGGTGGAAGAAACCACTCCTTAAATAGATCCCCTCTTTTCCAACCGTTATAGCTAGTTTCTCATAGGGGCTGTACAACTGCTGTGTGCACTGGTACAACTGGTGCACACAAATAATTCACATCAACCCTAACACCTGGTACAATCGGTGGCAGGGGCGGTAGTACCGATCACATAGGACGATAGGAACTACCGCCCTACCACCGCCCAACAACCGCTTGGAAAATATAGAGGAATCACCCCTGTGCAGAGTTGGGGTGGTGGTTGCCATGGTGCAACTGCCAGGGGGGAAGCGAGGATTCGGCTAAGTCCTGGGCGGTACAACCGCCCTATACACCGGTGTTACCGGTCAAGAGATATGATAGGAACTATCAGTCCGCAACTGCCCAAGTACAACACCAAACTAGAGACATGTCCGGTGATGGAGTGGTATTGGGCCAGTACAACCGCTAGAGGTGTTACGACGGTACAACCGCCCAGAGGTGGAGGTACAACTGCTTGGCAGCAACCTGAGAGCAGTTGTTCCTGACTTACCCGTCCAAGAGGTACAACCGCCTGAGAAAAAAAAGGCTGATTAGAGAAGGAAAGAGGGCCTATCTCAAGGATAAGAAGGAATTAGGATGGGTGGTAAAACGATGTGTACGTGTATTGAATCACCCACTACCTTCTGATGTGAATTCCCTCTTAATAGTATGGGTTTCGTACGACCAAAGGAATAAACACGGAGAGAACACCATCTTGCGTACAAAGTGATGTCCCTGAATAGCTTGACACACAGTTAGATCACATAATGAGTTTTCATCATCATCAAAACACTAATGAAGGAAAATGTCCTAACACAAGTTCGTAGTGAAGTAACGTAATTTTCTTCAGGGAGAAGCATTCAACGAATGTGAATTGTGGGCAACCTACGATAATATCCTTCGATGAGCACAAGGTGGAGTGCCGGTTGATTTGCACAAATGATAGAGGGGTATGTGAATACACTACAAAGCTTACTGTGTCCGCCATGCTGGTGCCACTTGGCTACGTATGAGTGGCATAGGACTAAACATGCACATCCATTGCAAGTTGTAGGGCCGATCAGTCCACTTTTGCAAGTTCTAAGACTAAACCATCACATCTAGGACAAGTTCTAGGACCCGCAGTGCTATTACCTCTTTGTGGTTCTCTCACGTTTTTGCTGCCGATGGAGATAGTTTCCACTCACTCGAATAATCAAGTTGGGTTGTCACTTTGCAGTCTTATTTTTGTGGACTGGACCATCCATGCTGCTATAGTATGATCTGACCTAAGTTTGATCAGAATCAAAGCCATAATTGCAGAAAACCACCACATTTATATGGTTTCAGTTTACCATTGTTATTAAGATTTTTTTTAGAATTTTCTCAACAGTGATAGTAGATTGAAACCCTAGATCTAATTATGGTGTTTTTTTTAATTTACCCGAGTAGAACAATGGTGTTTGCTAAGGTCTGGGAGAAATATCTCAGTGTTATTTGAACTTAGGTTGAGCTTCGAGTAAGTTGTGAGCCTGAGTAGCTGACGGAGTAGAATTTTTACGCTGGTTACACAAAGATTTAAGTCAAAGTTTCTCCCAAACTCTCCCGCATGTTTGGCTTGATGAGACTTTTTTTGTAGTGACGAACTCTTGATGATATTTAGTGTAGTACAGGGTTTGTAAGAAAAAGGCCAGAGAGGCTCTGATGGGTCAGTGGGGTGGAGTGATTGATTAGATTGGATGCCTCCTCATTTAGGTGAAGCAGCGGGCCCGGTGTGTCCTTTCGTGATGGGCGATCAAGCATGCATTTGCTACACCTGCAACGTCTGTGTCCAAGTCCGGACCTAGGAGGGCCTCACTTTAAGGCCGGGCAGATGCCTCCTCTCTAAAAAAAAGTCCGGACCTAGGCCCTCCAACCATGCACCGCGAACGACGTACCTTTTTTTGGACAACCCGCGTGCGACATTCCTGCTCCCCAAGTAAATATACAAAAATTCTAATAAATTAAAGCAAACGCACAGATCTCCATACGTACTACAACAGTTTTTATGACATCAATTTCCACAACGATGATGAAACCAACCTATACTTATGTGTACACTCCATGCGAGGCACAATTTATGTTTTGATCCTTTTGGGTTTTGGGGTTAGTTTACCCCGATCGGACACTGGTTGGAAACATTTTTGAGATTTTACCCTTTTGCTACCGCCAGGGTGCTCACCGGTAAGGGACAAAGCTACCGCCATGGTCTATGGCGGTAGGGGAACAAAAACAGTTGTTTTTTTAACGGCCCTAGCGCTGACATGACACAGTCCTACCGCTAGGGTGGGTGGCGGTAGGCTGTAATAACCTACTGCCAGGCCCTTCGATGGTAGGGAGCTTATTTCCAGCTCTGCATACTCGCATCTAGAATTGAAGATTTTCAATGGCAGGGTTACATAGCCTACTAACAAGGCCCTTGGCGGTAGGGTGTCTAACAGTGCTATTTTTACACATAACATGTATTCTTCTTTTCAAAAAAATAGCCACAACAACATTATAGACTTAAAAACATAAAATATGCAGATCTCATAGAATATAACATGTATCACACTCGATATGGATAATAGTTTAACTAAGCCAACACAAATAGCAAATAGTTTGACATACCATAGTAGCAAACAGTTCCACATAGTTCGACAAGTAGTTAAACTAAGCAATTCACTTGCGCCTTCCCCTCTTGGAGGTACGATCCTCGTTTTTTTTTGAACGAGTCTCATCAAGCTTCTTGTTGCACTCACAATTACGCGATTTCTAAAACGGGGATGGACTTGCCCAATCCTTCTTCGGCTTATTCCTCTTCTAAAGCTGGGTTAATTGAGTTGGTAACGGTCCATAATCGTCATTGTACTCCTCCTCCTCATCGCTCTCTTCCTCTTTTTCCTCGTCCTCCTTCTCAGCCAACCTAGACAACGTGGTAGCATGGCTCGACAAAGCGATGGTACACTATGGGCGTGCAAGATCATAAGTGCAGCCGAGCCAGCACACCCAAGCAGGCCCACCAGCTTGTGACAATGCTTCACGAACTTCTGCAATAAAAATGAAACAAGGACATAATACATACCAAATTTATGATTACAAATAAAAAAGAACACAAGGTAATTCTAGGAGGCTCCAATGTTACCTTCACGATGTCCCTCCACTTGATCTCAGAACCTCCGGTCGGGGGGGGGGGGGGGGCACCACCTAGTGCATCCGAGCCCTCAATAATGCATTTTTTAGCTTCGAGGATTAGTGTAAAGGAATAAGTGAGTCACAATGACGAATAAAATACATTACATCCAACCGCTTCTAGTTCAAAACAAAAGAACACAACTTACCACTCTGTTAATCAGGGGTGGATACTCCCTAAATCCACTCATGTATGTGATGCCGTCATTGTAGGCCTCATCCTTGGGGGCATCCTCCTCCAGGTGCGTGGTATGTGTTGTCTTCCACTGGGGCCTGAGTCAATGAAGGTGCTTCATGCCATCATCGTACCACCACATGTGATAATAGCTGTACGCATCCGAGTCAGTCAGTTTCCTCTCCCCATCTTTATGAAACCTCCGTTGGTTCCACTATGTCACAAATTCTTTATGCTCTGCTTCCCAGTTTGTGATAGACTGCCATTTTTGTCTGCTCTTCCTGCAAGGCGCAAGCAATGCAAAACACCATAAGAACGTCAAACACAATGAAAACACGTTAACATAGAACAATGCACTCACAAGTGGAGGTCGTGGCCGCCGGTTTCGTTCGGTATGCCCGGTGGGGTATTGTGTCGGGGGAATGGACCAACAGAAATCTATGGGACCCTAGAGGCCCCTTTTATAGTTCTGCAGGGGGTCCTTGGTGCACATAGAGAATCAGTCGGCAAGGCCATGCACGAGGGGATTTATACAAGTACGACAGCTCAGAAGCGTAACACCCTATGTCTTGTTGTTGGTGGTTAATTGAGGGGAAATAAACACAGGTGCGCAGTGGCCAGCAAGGATGCTCGAGGGTTCAGCTACGCGTGTGATTAAATAGAATCTCGACCTTTTTGAAGGTAGCATGGAACTCCTTTTATAGAGCAAAGGGGTTACCAGAGTGGCTATAAGGGTCATTTTACTAGGTGTACAGTGCGAACTACAACGATGGGACTGCTTGCCAGAGCGGGTAGTGGGAAATACCTAACTTTGACAGAATGGAAGAGGCGCATTAAATGCACTGTGAGGTGGCGCACAGACGGCGTTGCCCGACAAGGATTGCCTCTCTCTGTGTGCTGCCCGCCCAGCTGCCTCTTTATTTGGCTGCCACGCTGCGGGACATGTGTCACCGCGACTGGGACGCGCCCGGTGCTACGGCCGTGTGCCCTGCCCGTCTTCCTGTCCGCTCCACACCTCGGCTGATGTAGACAATCATCCACTTGGTGAGGTGGAGCGGCGTCTTGGAGGGCTCGGGGCTTGCCATGCGCCACGAGATGACGCGTGTAGAGACCGGTGGGGGTCTTGCCGCCCTACCTTGGCCTTAGTCTTGTTTTCTCTGGGCTGGGGACGACCCTGACAAGGAGTTTCCAGCCTGGAGTCTGCGGCTACCTGTGCCTAAGTTAAGGGAACCAAGGCCCCCCATTCCTTAGTACATCGAGACCACTAATATGCACCACTCTTTGTGATGAACTACCTATCTATCTTTTCCAAAGAAGACAAATAATTCTACCAGAATACATAGCTATTTAATTATGCAACAAACAAACTTTAATAGATACAAGATAAATGAATGGTCAATATGATAATAAATCCACAATCATTGGTTCCCAGCAAACACACCACTAGAATTACATAAATTGATCTCAAAAGAGAACAATATTGAAGATCCAAAAGAGAGAGAGAAAATACCATCTAGCTACTACTATAGACCTATAGGTTCTGAAAGAACTACCCACCCACCATCATGGAGGAAACAAGGTTGATGAAGATGGTGTTAGAGCATATATCTCCATATGTGGTTTTGGTAATTGATGACAATTCCTATTGACTAATGGTTACCTTAAGTTACATTTATAGGATTTGTCCATTGGCACTTCTTGAAGTCCATCTGTTGGGTTCAAGGAGTTTATATGATGACTGATACGTCTCCGTCGTATCTATAATTTTTGATTGTTTCATGCCAATATTCTACAACTTTCATATACTTTTGGCAACTTTTTATACTATTTTTGGGACTAACATATTGATCCAGTGCCCAGTGCCAGTTCCTGTTTGTTGCATGTTTTTTGTTTCGCAGATTATCCATACCAAACGAAGTCCAAACGCAATAAAAAACCAACGGGGATTTTTTTGGAATATTTATGATTTTTGGGAAGAAGAATCTACGCGAAACGATGCCCGAGGAGGTCACAAGCCCAGGAGGCACGCCCCCTAGGGCACGGCTGGCAGGCTTGTGACCAATCCCGAAGGCGGCTGGGGCCCTTCTTTCGCGGCAAGAAAGCTAATATCCAGAAGAAAATCGCGTTAAAATTTCAGCCCAATAAGAGTTACGGATCTCCTGGAATTTAAGAAACGGTGAAAGGAAGAATTTGGGAGCGTAGAAACAGAAGGACAGAAAGAGAGAGATCCAATCTCTGAGGGGCTCTCGCCCCTCCACCGCCATAGAGACCATGGACCAGAGGGGAAACCCTTCTCCCATCTAGGAAGGAGGTCAAGGAATAATAATAAGAAGGGGGGCTCTCTCCCGGCGGCGCCGGAACGCCGCCTGGGACATCATTGTGTGACGACGATCTACACCAACACCTCCGTCATCTTCATCAACACGTCCATCACCTTCCCTCATCTATATTCAGCGGTCCACTCCCCCGCAACCCGCTGTACCCTCTACTTGAACATGGTGCTTTGTGCTTCATATTATTATCCAATGATGTGTTTCCATCGTATGATGTCTGAGTAGATTTTCGTTGTCCTATCGGTGATTGATGAATTGCTATGATTGGTTTAATTTGCTTGTGGTTATGTTGCTGTCCTTTGGTTCCCATCATATGAGCGCGCGCGTGGATCACACCATAGGGTTAGTAGTATGTTGATAGGACTATGTATTGGAGGGCAAGGGTGACAGAAGCTTCAGCCTAGCATAGAAATTGATGCATACGGGATTGAAGGGGGACCAATATATCTTATTGCTATGGTTGGGTTTTACCTTAATGAACGTTAGTAGTTGCGGATGCTTGCTAATAGTTCCAATCATAAGTGCATAGAATTCCAAGTAAGGGATGACATGCTAGCAGTGGCCTCTCCCACATAAAACTTGCTATCGGTCTAGTAACGTAGTCAATTGCTTAGGGGCAATTCCGCAACTCCTACCACCACTTTTCCACACTCGTTAAACTAACGTAATTGTTTCTTTATCTAACCAGCCCCTAGTATTTATTTACGTGTTCTTTCTTTTCTTGCAAACCTATCCTATCACACCTACAAAGTACTTATAGTTTCATACTTGTTCTAGGTAAAGCGAACGTAAAGTGTGCGTAGTGTTGTATCGGTGGTCGATAGAACTTGAGGGAATATTTGTCCTACCTTTAGCTCCTCATTGGGTTCGACACTCTTACTTATCGAGAAAGGCTACAATTGACCCCCTATACTTGTGGGTTATCAAGACCTATTTCTGGCGCCATTGCCGGGGAGCAATAGCGTGGGGTGAATATTCTCGTGTGTACTTGTTTGCTTTATCACTAAGTAGATTTATTTGCTGTTCTAAGTTGTTCTCTATCTTTAGTTATGGATATGGAACACAAAATACCAAAAAAATAAGGTGTACTTGCTACTCATGGAGATGGGGAACCTCCTAAAACCCTCGATGCTCGTTATGTGGAAAATATTATGCACTTCTTTAATAATCCTAAGAAAACCCCATTAAATTATATAATGGGATACACGTTGGATCAACGTGAATACTTTAGGGATTATCGCTTGACTCAAAAAGGGAAACTATTATGGGATCAAATTCATATGTTGAAATGGTATGCTTGGGAGCTATGCTCGGGATATGATATTACTTGTTGCTCTAGGATGAAGGCTAAACACCTTCCCTTTTCTTGTAAATTTAATGCTAATGAAACCTTGGCTTCTTATGCTAATGGTATATATGATTACTATGATGTGGAACAAATAGAAGAGTTTGTTGCTTTTATGGGTGCTTATGAAATTGAAGCTCTGTTTAAAAGGTGTGATGATAATGATGATGCTGCCTACCGATCTGAAAATTTGGTTATGCTTCGTTATTGTTATACTAATTATGAATATAATGCCCATATTGATCAATTTATGGAGAAATTCTACGCTGCCCAAGAAGAGACTAATATTTTGCAGCAAACTATGGAAGAAGAAAATGCTGAAACTGTGAGCTCATTAGATGAAAAAGATGACGAGGAGAGCGAAGAACAAAAGGAGGAAGAGCGGACTAGCTACCCGTTCCCATCTTCTAATGAGAGTAACTATTCAACTCATACATTGTTTAATTTCCCTTCGAAGGATGAATTCTATGTTGATTGCTATGATCCCTTGGATTCGTTTGAAATATCCCTTTTTGATGAACTTGATGCTTGCTATGCTTGTGGCCATGATGCCGATATGAATGATGCTTACGAAGATGAACTTGCTATAGTTCCTTATGTTAAACATGAAATTGTTGCTATCGCACCCACTTATGATAATCCTATTATCTTTTTGAACTCTCCCAACTACAATATATCGGAGAAGTTTGCTCTTATTAGGGATTACATAGATGGGTTGCCTTCTACTATTACACATGATGATTTTGATGAATATAATATGCATGTTCTTGCTGCTCGTACTTGCAATTATTTTGAGAGAGGAACTACATCTCCACCTCTCCATGTTTCCAATACGATAAAATTGCAAGAAACCGCTTATGCTATGTATTGGCCTTTACTTGATGTGCATGCATTGTTCTTTTATGACATGCCAATGCATAGGAAGAGAGTTAGACTTCGTCATTGCATGATAGATGTTACCTTGTGTTCACTACTAAATTACAATTCATTGTTAATTAAAATTGGCTTTGATATACCTTGGAATCCGGGTGGATCCATTACTTGAGCACTTTATGCCTAGCTTAATGACTTTAAAGAAAGAGCTGCCTCGGAGACAACACGGAAGTTCTAGAGAGTCATTTATTTCTGTTGAGTGCTTTTATAGTTTAAAAACAAAAAAAATATAAAGGGGAACTTAAAACTTTTTCAAAAAGAGAAGCGATTGAAAGGTGATGCATTGCGGAAGTGAGGGTCGACCTTGAACACTTGTGTTCATGCTCATGGAAACAATGTAGAATTTGTCATGGAAGTTTCTCGCAAAAATAATTATCCCCTTGTACAATTCCATTGTATCATAAAAATAATGTGCCAAGTAAATCCTTTATGATTAGTTTGGGTGATATTTGTTTGATCATGCTGAAAAAGACAGAAACTTTGTGCTCACGAAATTATTTTTAATTCCTATCCAGAAAGATCTTTTGAGTTGATTCATTTTGCTGCTGATTGAAATGAAAATTTCCCTAATTTTCATAATTTTTCAGAATCGTTGGAGTATCAGAAGTATGGTATAAGTTCAGATTACTACAGACTGTTCTGTTTTTGACAGATTCTGTTTTCTATGCATTGTTCTCTTGTTTTGATGAATCTGTGGGTAGTATCGTGGGGTATGAACCATGGTAAAGTTGGATTACAGTAGATATAATGCTAATATGAATTTGGAATGAGTTCACAACAATACTTAAAGTGGTGATTTACTTTATTATACTAACGGATCTCACAAAGGTTTTGTTGAGTTTTGTGTGATTGAAGTTTTCAAGTTTTGGGTGAGACCACGATGGATGAAGGAATAAGGAGAGGCAAGATCCTAAGCTTGGGGATGCCCGAGGCACCCCCAAGGTAATATTCAAGGAAGACTCAAGCGTCTATGCTTGGGGATGCCCCGGAAGGCATCCCCTCTTTCGTCTACAATCTATCGGTAATTTTACTCGGAGCTATATTTTTATTCGTCACATGATATGTGCAAATGCTTGGAGCGTATTTTGTGTTTATTTTTCCTTTTTTCTTTTATGCACCATGATGGTATGTGATAGTCCTTGGTGGCTTTATAGAATGCTTCAGGTGCTTCACTTATATCATTTGAAGTTTCGATTGCGTGTTTCCCTACACATAGAAAACCGCCATTTGTAGAATGTTCTTTTGCTTCACTTATATTTGTTAGAGCGGGGCATATCTTTTGTAGAAAGAATCAAACTCTCATGCTTCACTTATACCTATTTAGAGAGTTAACATGAGTTGGTCATTCACATGGTTAGTCATAAAATCCTACATAAAACTTGTAGATCACTGAATATGATATGTTTGATTCCTTGCAATAGTTTTGCGACATGAAGACGTGATATTAGAGTCATGCTAAGTGAGTAATTGTGTATTCGTAGAAATACTTGTGTTAAGATTTGTGATTCCCGTAGCATGTACGTATGGTGAACCGTTATGTGACAAAGTCGGAGCATGATTTATTTATTGATTGTCATCCTTTGTGTGGACGTCGGGATCGCGCGATGGTTAACTCCTACCAACCCTTCCCTTAGGAGCATGCGTGTAGTACCTTGTTTCGATGACTAATAGACTTTTGCAATAAGTATGTGAGTTCTTAATGACTAATGTTGAGTCCATGGATTATAAGCACTCTCACCCTTCCACCATTGCTAGCCTCACTAGTACCGCACTACTTTCGCCGGTGCATTAATCCCACCATATACCCTTCCTCAAAACAACCACCATACCTACCTATTATGGCATTTCCATAGCCATTCCGAGATATATTGCCGTGCAACTTCAATCGTTCCGTTTATTATGACACGCACCATCATTGTCATATTGCTTTGCATGATCGTAAGATAGCTAGCATGATGTTTTCATGGCTTGTCCGTTTTTTGATGTCATTGCTACGCTAGATCATTGCACATCCTGGTACACCGTCGGAGGCATTCATATAGAGTCATATTTTTTTTTCTAAATATCGAGTTGTAAGTAAATAAAAGTGTGATGATTATCATTATTAGAGCATTGTCCCATGTGAGGAAGTAATAAAAGAGGCCAATGAAGCCCAAATAAAAAAAAGAGGCCAAAGAAGCCCACCAAAAAAGAGAGAGAGAAAAATAGTAAAAAAATAAATAAAAAAATGAGAGAAAAGAGAGAAGGGACAATGCTACTATCCTTTACCACACTTGTGCTTCAAAGTAGCACCATGATCTTCATGATAGAGAGTCTCCTACGTCCGGCTTGTCTTCCAGCGTGGGCGCTTCCTCATCCACCTCACACATATACTCATCCGGCACGTACGACCAGACCAACTATTCCGAGCTCGAGCCCATAGTGTTGGGGCTATATTATAGCCGCAGGAAGGTTGAGGAGGAGGAGAACGCCGAGGAAGAGGTAGCCTTCGAGGTGATGCACACATACCTCCACCGCAAAGCCTGGGTGGAGGAGGCATTGTAGTCGACCACTATGCTATTTCCCAAGATGAGGAGGTTTTTTATAGGACACAATAGAAACTTGACCAGGAGGTGCTCACCATGTCTCTATCCATGGTGTGTGGCACCTTGATCTGACTCACATGGATGCCAGACCCATGCTAAATCTCGACACACGCCAGATTCATGATACAGGTTCCAAACTTGACTTTATTAGTACAACATGGTATATAACCCAATTACAAGGGGTTTAATCCATAGAACTCCATAGTAGAGTTATTTGGAAGTGGAAAAATACATTGGCGGCTTGGACGGGCTTCAGAACTCACAAGACTAGCCAGGGTGACCATATAGCTTACACCTCTTCTCGAGGATCTCGCCACATGCAAGGACACGTAAGTGATGACCCACAAGTATAGGGTATTGCAACAACATTTGTGGGTATTTCACCTAATTTACTGATTTGACTCAAGGGGATCCAAAGAATATTTATAAGGTAAATGTTTACCATCCGCGCGCCGGCGGAAACCTTACGCCAGACTCACGCGCGCGGTTGGATAAGATAACGCTTCGGCGCTTCCTGACCGCATATTATGGTGGGTCCACATGCAATTTTTCTTCTCGTTCCCCCATCCTCCCTCACCACTCCTCTTTTTCCGTTGTGTTCGTTGTGGCCGTCGATGAGGGCCGCCCCACCTCTCCCTTTCCCTCTCCCACAAGTAGATGGCAGCGAGGCTACTGACAGGAGTTTGCATCGCGGGCGAGGTTGTGAAGCCGAAGCTACAAGTTCATGCGTCAAAGCACAACCCCCCCCCCTGAAAAAGCTACAACCAGCATCGCTTTTTTGCAACCGGCAACAAAAAAAGCTTCAAACCGGCGATAAAAAATGCTACAACTGGCATTATCGAAAGCTTCAACGAGAGACGAGGGGAATCAAGGGCCACCCACCACGCAAAACGCGAATGCTCCAACCGGTGATGAAAAAAGTTTCAACCGGCTAGAAAAAAGCTTCAACCGACTATATAAAAAGCTTCAACCGGCGACAGCGAAACACAAAAAAGCTGCAATCGTTGACACAAAAGCTTCAACCATATGTTTGAAAAGTTCAACCACAGACCAACGAAGAAAGCCTATTATTTTTTCTACAACCAGCAAAAAGCTTCAAGCGACTTATAAAAGGCTTCAGCCGTTGATGGAAAAAGCTTCAACTCGTGAAAACAGCTTCAACCACCGTGAATAAAGCTTCTAGCGACATGAGAAAAATCTTCAATCGATACAGCATACCGATGATGATGGGAGCGGTGACACCGGGGAGCTGCGGACCGACGGCATGGCGGTGCTACATCTCAGAGGGGGAAAAGCTTCACGCGACACACGGAGTTGCAACCCGGGGGGGCACAAATATTGCATGGGGGTAGGGCTGGGGATGAGGGGCAGCGATCGGCGATGCGGACGGCCAACGAGGGTGCCGACTGGCGAGGAGGACATCTGCCGAGGGCGCCGACCAGCGACAAGGGTGCTGCGGTCGTGCTTCAAGCGCGGGGCAGGGGTGTCGGCGGCGCTCGGGGCGTTGATTTGCGAGGGCGGACGAAACAGTAAACAAATCTGACGGTCTTCAATTGCTTTATCGAACGGTTGGGGTCCGACCGGCAAAAGCTAGCGCTGGTCCGCCGGCGCCTAGCACTGCCCTATTTATAGGCCTTAGCAGTTGAGTTGTCAGATCAACCACACATGAGAAGTTATTTCTATGCAGCAAGGTATTAATAGCCGTGTGATCGAGAAGTGGCATCTAGAGGGGGGGGTGTCAATAGGCACTTGACAAGACAAATGTGTAGTTTTTAAGTTGCTTGAAGCTTGGGAAGATTTTAGCACAAGTTAAGTTGCATCCAATGAGTCCTAGGCATGCATATCTAGAGATCAAGCAGCGGAAAGTAAATATCATGAATTTGCAAGAAACATAAAGGAGGCATGGTTCCGGTAGGTGGTGCTATCGTACATCTACATTGATGGAGACTTCAACCCATGGAGGGTAACAGTTGGACAAGTCCATGGAGGGCTCCACCCATGAAGGGTCCACGAAGAGGCAACCTTGTCTATTCCGCCATGGCTTACGTCCATGAAGGACTAGTCTCACTCGGGGTTTATCTTCATGAAGTAGGCGATCTCCTCGCCCTTATAAACTTCTTGGTTCAACTCCACACGATTTGGAGGCTCCCAAGCAACACCTAACCAATCTAAGAGCCACCACATTCCGAAAGGTAATAGATGGGGTATATATGATGAATTCCTTGCTCTTGTGCTTCAAAATATAGTCCACTCAACACTCAATCACTCTCTGATAGAATTTTGCTTGGTAGAAGAGGATGATTTGATGGAAAGCAACTTGGGTAGGCTAGAAATCAAGATTCATATGATATGAATGGAATCTCTTGATCTCAACACTTGAGTAGGTGATTCTCTCTTAGTAAATGGATGGTGGAAGTGTTGGTTCATTTTGAGTGCCCTCTCTTTGAATGAAAGGGTGGTTGAGTGTCTATATAGCCTTCTCCAAAAATCCAACCGTTACAACATTATTGCCCAACTCGGTGACACCAAAGATAAAACTTGGTGCTACCGACTAGTGCAAAATGTCCGAAGTTTTGGATTTTCAATGAGACCGAACGAAACATATATTTGAGAATGATTCGTCTTAACCTAGGCTGATTGAGCAATTCGGAGGTTTCAAAAATGAAATCCAAGAAGTTTTGAAACTTAAAATGTCCACCACAGAAGGTTGGTCTCTGCTTTCCGGTTGCACGAAATGTAATCTCAGTTCAACCGATGCGCTAGGGTTTTGGCATAGGCTCTACATGGGGCTAACTCGGTGAGACAGAAGTGAAGAACTTGATTCCACCGATTTTGGTAATTTAGGGTTTTGAACAGAATCTTTTGTGAGAATTTGGCTGAGGCTTTAGGTGGTATATCTCTAAGCACTTGAGCAAACAAATCATCATCAGCACCTCATCTCCTCTTAATAGTTTTGGCTTTCCTATGGACTCAACTATGATTAACTCACATGAAACAACATGCAGAGTCTTGGAGTGTGGGGAACCCGATCCTAAGTCATACGAATCTAGCATGTAACACATCATATCACTTTGTGGCCTCACTCATGGTAATCCCCATGGTGCCACCTTACCTTCGCTAGGACCGTTTGCGCCTCTTGGCTCACGTATATGAATATGTCGCTAGCAATCATATGTCAGAGAACCAGAGTCGACATGACTAGTTGTAGACCCAAGTGGCACAACTATACAGGAACATGCATACATAACCCAACACTGCAGGTGTCGGTCATCAGCGTGTGTAGATGAGTCATAGGAAGCTACATGGACTCCATTACACCGCGTGCCATTTCCCTATAGGGAGAGACACAACAAAAAAGAAGGATACATGCCGATCAATCAATGTGTCCGGAGCAGTAACAAGCTACTAGGGCTCAGTGGAAGCACAAAGAGGCATTTTCTTGTAGAGCAGGCTACCATAGGCACACAACTAGGTGTCGAATCCCACACATACCAATGCATTTCAAACATACACATAATATGCACGATATGTGTAGATACAACATGGCATCACAACATAACTCTACAACATATCATTTATTTAGAAGGCTCCGAAGAGCCAACATAGTATAATGTTAGAAGTAGGGGGTCACATGACCCAACATTCTGAGCATATAAACAACGAGCGGAAGTTACATGTCTGGGTACACAAATCTACTAAAAACGGCTGGAAGAGCATGAAAAGCTACAAAGACCCTACGAGAGGAGCCAAACCACTATTTCGGTTCCCGAGCTAATACATTGATGTCAACACCAAAAGGAAAACATAATGAGAACAACGTCTATCTCTGCAGAAGTGTAAATGAGCAACAGTGAGTACGAAGGTACTTAGTAAGACTTACATCAGAACTAACTACTTATGCATCAGGTATCAGTGAACTAACTACTGTAGAAATGCCAGCTTTGACCTTTGGCTAATCTAGACTATGACAATGTATTGTTGCTTTCTCATCTCCCTAGGAGAGAATGCACACAAGTCCAGGTATCCACCACATCAATACACCACCATCGATCCTCTCCCGTCTTCCTACGAGAAGGGCATCCATAGCACTCACACTTATCTTGCACATTTTAGAGTATACATTAAAGTTATCTATGAACCATGCAAGTCTACAAGTGTCCATATCCAAGGAAGGGACTATTCGAATAGATAGTTACCCTGCAGGGGTGTACTTCATCACACATGCACCCGCCACTTATCGCCATGTGCACATAAAACAAGCACCTTAGCAACCTTCAAGCGGAAGACCAGCGAGGGAGTCGGCCACGGACGTTAACTTACAGCGACTCACGTCCAAGGCACATGCCTATGTGAGTTGGAACCCATAATGGAAGTTTGCCCGAGGTTTCAAACATGGCCTCAAACGATCTGAGGAGGGCCCCAAGCCGGTCCCGAGAGACCCGTTCATCCACTTCGTAGGTCGTGCCACAACCTATGAACGTTGTGAACTATTGCGACTCCTGGACTGAGAACAAAGAAGTTAATATGACGAGAGCGATCGAGTTAATCCAATGTGCGCTAGTAGTTAGTCTTGGAACACCAACACAAGATTCCACGTCCTAAGTGTAGCGTCAATGATACTACCCACCATGTACTCCTACATGGCCTCTCATTGCTACCTTTACCAAAACAGGTTCACACACTTAACTCTCATCAGTAGGACATGTTCATCCCAACTCATCACCCAGATGGTCAGACCAACTCAATTCAAAGCATATCAAGCATTACATGTAATGGCACAACATGGCTTAAGCATCTACCAGGTATGATAGGTTGCTTGGTTTCGCTATTTACTGCAATAATGACATATCATGCAAAGGAATGGGTTCATCTACCGTAACACAAGTAACAGTTGTATCATCTTGTCCTAATGCATTGAAATGAGAGCAAGAGTGAGAGAGTGGGATTGTATCGGAATTCTCAAGGGGGGGGGTTGTTTGCCTGCTGATAAAAAGATCTTAAGTGTTGTTCGATGTCATTGATAACTACGTGTCACAGGTCTATCGACAAGATCAAACAAGGACCAAATTAAGCATGGAAAATGCTTCACAATGATGCACGAGTATGACATGTTAACATGTTGCTGGTTTGAGCTAACAACTCTAGCCACAATTAAATGAAGTCCATTTGATCAATATATATCAAATTTAAACTCCACATAAGGCATTTCATTTGCATTTATTTGAATTGTCATATCCAACAACTTTAGGTTGTTCAAACATGCATGAAAATGGTACCATCATATTCTTTCGATTTTTGTGAGAATGTTTCATATATAAATTATTTCATTTGGAGCTATAGTTGAATTTCATTGAATTTTAGAATTTTATGGTATTGTTTGGAACTAAATAAATACAGAGTTGACTTATTGCATCATCATTGCGTCATGTTGACATCAACTAGTCAAAGAAGCCCGAGCTAGGTCAAACCTAACCAGTGGGGTCCACTAGTCAGTGACCGAGGGGCTAATCCCTCGTTGGCTGGGGTTTGACCCACTACTAGGGCCTACTGTTAGCGTTAGGGGCGGTTAAATTAGAGTTAAGTGGCCTTAATAGCTAGGCCACGTCGGCGCTCGCCGGAACTGGGCCGGCGGCGACCAAACAACAGCTGAGGCACGTCGAACTTCACTACAAGTGGCAGCTGGAGGGGATGGAGGCACCGATGGGGAGCTTTTACTCGAGCGCATCCAGCGGTGGCTCCAGGGGCCACAGGGATGGCCGTGACCATCGACGGCGTCGATCCCCCGCGGTGATGGTGCTTGGGCGGGGCGGTACTACGGCGAGGAGGACGCGGAGAAGCTGGGGAGGAGGGGAAATCAACGCGGCGGATCACAACGGGTCTGATGATGGTGGCTGTGAGGTCAAAGGAGCTCCCTAGCCGACGAATTCGATGACAATGTACAGCGGCCGAGGCGGGGAGGACAACGACGGCCTTGGTGCTGTGGTGCTCCAGGAGACACGTGGCTCCACGGTGAGGTCAAGGGGGTCGTGGAGGATCTCAGGGGTGCGACAGCCGGACAAGGAGAAGGCACTAACTACATGGGCGACGATGGTAAGCTCGAGCAGAGCTCGGCCATGGCGGGAGATAAAGATAGAGAATAGAGTCGGGGAGAGACCAGAGGGGGGGATGAGCTCGAAGGCTTGAGGAGGCTGTCTAGAGCGGATAGGGATGTAGGGGAGGCCGCCACCGCGATGCTGGAGATGGATTGGTGGCTCGTTGTGCTCGCGTTCCCGTGTGCCTACTCGCAAAGGTGAAGACGATCCTGCCCGTGGGCTGGGCCGCTTCTGTAGCACGTAAGCCCATGTAGGTTTTCTGTATTTTTTCTATTTTGTTTTCTTATCTATTTTGTGATATTTGTTTTGGTTTAGAAAAATAAATGTCAAACCATTTGTAAAAATCATGAAAATGATTCTAGGGTCTAAATGGAATTAGCGAGTGCCACGTAATAGATTTCAGAATATATGGAACTATATTATATATATAGTAAATATAATTCCTTTGAAAATAATTGTTTGATGAATTCAAAAGCCCAAAATAAAATGTTTCTGTGATTCTAAAATATTGGTTCACATTTTTACCTCATGCCAATATTTTATTAGAAATAGATACATTTTCTTGGATCTATTTGAAGTAATTTTTATATTGCTTATTTGACAAAATTTCCTTCTAAGGCTTGATCATTCCTCATTTCATATTCGAAAGAAAATAAAATGCATGCATAAATGCATTAGCAATCATAATTAAACTAGGGATCTAACAATTCACCCCAACTAAACAAGAATCTCGCCCCGAGATTTAGGAGTAGTCGAAGACGATATTCGCGCTCCGAGGTTGCTTCATCCTCGAAATGGTGAGACCAATGAACCTTGAGAAACTTGATATTGCGACATCGAGTTCTGCGCACAGTTTGATCATGAATACAAACATGATATTCTCGATATGAGAGGTCATCTTGGAGATCGAGCATTTCGTGGTCCATTTCGTGGATAGGATCCTTGAAGAAACACCTGAGTTGAGAAATGTGGAACACATCATGAACTTTTGAAAGTTGCGGGGTTAGTTCCAATTGTTAGGCAACCTCTCCTCGTTTAGCGAGAATGCGAAAAGAACCAATGTAATGAGGAGCCAATTTGCCTTTGATATCGAAACGATGGGTACTGTTTAGAGGTGAAACCCGAAGATGAGCCTTCTCGTCTACTTCGTAACTAACTTCTTTATGAAGACGGTCATATTGGCTCTTTTGATGAGATTGGGCGGTTCTCAAATTTTCACGAATGATGCGAACTTTCTGTTCTGCCTCGTGGATCATATTGGTTGAAAGAATTGGCGTTCACTAGTTTCTGCCCAGTATAATGGTGTTCAACATCTTCGTCCATACAGAACTTCGAAAGGAGCTTTGCCCAGACTAGACTGGAAACAATTGTTATAAGTGAATTTAGCGAATGGAAGGCATTTCTCCCAATTCGTTCCCAATGAGATAACACAGGCTCTAAGCATATCTTCCAGGATTTGATTGACTCTTTCTACTTGAGCACTTGACTAAGGGTGATAAGCGGTGCTGAAGGAGAGATGAGTTCCCATAGCATTCATGAAACTTTCCCAAAATTGGGAGGTGAAAAGACTTCCATGACCTGAATTGATTTCTAGAGGAACACCATGAAGAGAAACTATTCGAGAAACATATAGATCTTCTAAGTGACTAGCAGTTATACTTTCTCGAAGTAGAAAGAAATGAGCAACTTTGGAAAGGTGATCAATGACCACAAAGATGGCATCATTCCGTTTCTTAGTATTTGAAAAGCCGGTGATGAAATGCATACCGACCTTGTACCATTTCCAATTAGGAATAGCTAAGGCCTGAAGGGTGACAACAGGCCTTTGATGCTCTGCCTTAATGCGATGACAAACATCACAGTTAGCAATGAATTGAGCGATTTCTCTCTTCATCCGAGTCCACTAGAACCTCTAGCGTAGGTCCTGATACATCTTAGTACTACCGAGATGAATCATGAGAGGAGATTCATGAGCTTCCTTGAGGATCAGCTTTCGTAGATCTTGCTTCTTGGGAACCACCAAGCGGTTCTCAAAGAATACGACACCTTTATCATCTACCAAGAAACGACCATCAACTCCTTTGGCAAGATAGCTCTTGATCCGGGAAATTCTCGTATCATGCTTCTTTGCTTCTATGATCTCGTCCTCAAGAGTTGGTTTTTCCACCAAGGAAGAAAGGAATCCTTGAGGAACAATGTGCATATTAAGCTTACGAAATTCCTCATGGAGAAGTGCTTGACTTTGTAGCAACATGAGATTGTTACAATAAGATTTATGACTTAGTGCATCAGCCATGACATTAGCTTTGCCTGGGGTGTAAGTTATTCCTAAGTCGTAATCCATAATCAACTCAACCCAACGTCTTTGCCTAGGATTCAAATCCGGTTAGGTGAATATATACTTGAGACTTTGGTGATCAGTGTATATTTTGCAACAATTACCCAGAAGGTAATGTTGCCAGGTTAACAATGCATGAACTACAACAACAAGTTCCAGATCGTGTGTTGGATAATTGTCCTCATGTGGCCGCAAATGTCGAGAAGCGTAGACAATTACATGACGATCTTGCATAAGAATGCAACCAAGGCCTTGACACGTGGCATTAGTTGATAATAAAGTCCTTTATGAAATCCGTTGCACAAGTACCGGGGCAGTAGTCAGTCGTCTCTTCAACTCTTGAAAACTTTCCTGGCACTGTGTAGTCCACTCGAACTTCTTATGTTTCTTTAGGAGTTCAGTTAGAGGTTTGGCAACTTTGGAGAAATTCTCAACGAAGCAGCGACAATAGCTCGTTAAGCCAAGGAAACTCCTAACTTGCTTTACCGATTTAGTTGGAGTCCAATCAAGAATGGCCTGAACTCTCTCGGGATTTACAACAATACCTTTCACAGAGATTATGTGATCTAGACATGTCACTTATGGCAACTAGAATTCACACTTAGTGAATTTGGCGTAAAGGCGGCGCTCTCACATCAATACCAGCCGAAGATGCTCAACATGTTCTTCTTCGTTCTTTGAGTAAATCAGGATATAATCAAGGTAAACCATGACGAACTTATCCAAATACTCCATGAAGGTCGAATTCATTAAGCTGGAGAAGGTGGTTGCGACATTGGTTAGACCGAAGGACATGACTTGTACTCATATTGTCCATAACGAGTGACAAAATCCGTCTTAGGCATGTCCCTTTCCTGATTTTGATTTGATGATAACGTAATCTCAAATCCATCTTGGAAAAGACTGCAGATCTATCTAGCTGATCGTACAGATCGTTGATCCCGGGGAGCGTATATTTGTTCTTTATCGTGACCAGATTAACTAGGCAATAATCTACAACCATCCGATCCGTACCATCCTTCTTATTGATGAAGAGGACATGACAAGCCCATGGAGAAGAACTAGGATGAATGAAACCTTTCTTCCAAGATTCATCTAGTTGGATTTTAAGCTCATCTACTTCTTGAGGAGACATCTTATAGGGTCTTCTAGCAATTGGAGCGGTTCCTAGAATAAGTTCTATGACAAACCCTACTTCTCTGTTAGGTGGAACACTTGATAGTTCTTGGGGAAGACATCCGGGAAGTCACGGACTACCGGAATGTTTTCAAGATTTGGAAGTGGATTGGCATTGAGAGAATATATCTGGCATTTTGAAATACAAGATGAGACATCGACTATCTGGCCAGAAGGATGAATCAGCTGAACAAACCTAGAGAAACAATCAATTTTGGCATGATGAGCTATCATCCAGTCCATCCCCAAAATGATATTGATGTCAGAAGTATTGAGAGCTATGAGGGAGGCAAGGAATACTAAACCATCAACAAGGATTTGATTCCCATGGCTTTCTGCATTAGATTGCCATTTGGAACGTGGAGTTTGAATTACTAATGGAGCGGGAATATCCTCCAAAGAAATTTTATGCAAGGAGGCATCACATTCAGAGTTGAAGGAGTGGGATGCTCCAGAGTCAAATAGAACTGAAGCTAGATGAGAATTGACAAGAAATGTCTTAAGCACGTCATCAACATCATCTTGAGCTTCTTCTGTAGATACATGGTGCAAACATCCAGGTGTTATAGCAACTAACCTGTCATTAAGCTTCTTGGTTGGTGGCTTGCAACAAACAACACCCATTCCTGAAGGGGATGGAACATAACCACGTAGAGGACAATCCCTTGAGTAGTGTACTGGCTAGTACACTTGAAGCATGCTCCATAAATGGGACGTGGATCTGGGTTGAACACTTGGTTGATGAGGTTCTTCTGGGAAACACTTGGCATCAGCAGACGAGGCACCACATAGGATGGCCTCAATGCATATATTGGAGGAAGAGTAGTATCCGGGATCCATATCCTATGCTTTTGGGATATAGATATTGAAGAGGATCCAACATCATGGATGTGCTTGTGAGATTCCTCGTAGGTCATCCTGCTTATTTCTGCTTGGATGGTTTTGTTCACAAGAACCTAGAAACTCATGAACTCATGCAAACTAAGATCCTGGCAAAGCTTTGGGTCAAGACCTTTCCTCAGCCTAGCTTGCTTCTTGGCATTAGTGGATACTTTTTCTGGTGCATAATGCGCAAGGCATCCAAACTCACGACTATGAGCATCCACTTCCATATTGCCTTGAGTCAAATTGCAAAACTCCTCTTGCTCCCGATCTATTAGGGCCTGGGAAATATGATGCTCACGAAAAACCTCACAGAACTCCTCCCGTGAAATAACTTGGTCTGCAGGACGCATAGCCTCTAAGTTCTCCCAGCATAGGCTAGCAGAACCTTCAAGGTGATATGTGGCATAGGTAACCTTGTCTTCTTCAGCCATGTTTGCATAACAAAATAGATTGTTGATATTTCAGAGCCAATCATCTGCATCTAGTGGCTCATTGGACTGGTGGAAAGTGGGCGGATTCAATTTGATGAAGTGTGTGATGGATACTATCTCATTGTGCTGATGTGTTGTATTCTTCTCGGTGTGCTCCAATAAACGGTTGGTGGCACGATTGTTCCTCTCAATTTCTAGCATAACCTCCGCCAACGAAGGCGGGTTGGGAGGATCTTCTTCATCCCCACCATCTCCATGGTTCTGACCACAACCAACAGAACTCCAGGTTACTAGCGACATCCCGAAGGAAAAAACCAGGGTTCACAAAAATGGAAGAACACTGGAACTCTATCAAATTCTAGGATAACTTTGACAACATAATGGACGTACCGGCATGAAATATGAGGCAACCTGCAAGATATTTGAGTAGAAAAACAACTCGACATCACAAGTTCAAGGTGTTGCAAGAACATATGCATCACTTCTCATGACTCTGATAGGAACATGATTGACACACAAGAGCCATCCTAGCAGATAGATAAGAAGCCTAGTCCTTCAACCCCGTAGAAGAGAAGAGCGTTACTCAGAATAGAGTGACTCGAGGAAAGGAGTAAAAAGAATCTATGTTCCCTTCCACAATCAATTCCCTTATATAACTAAAGCATTACTAGACTCAAGATCAACCAGTTTGGCTTGGTAATCCTAGAGATAGTCAAGCTCTGTTACCAACGCTATTGGGACACCGATCCTAAGCCATACGAATCTAGCATGTAACACAACATATCACTTTGTGGCCTCACACACGGTAATCCCCACGGCTGCCACCTTACCCTGGCCGATATCGTTTGCGCCTTTTGGCTCACGTATATGAATATGTCGCTAGCAACCATATGCCAGAGAACCTGGGTTGACATGACTATTTGTAGAACCAAGTGGCACAAACGTAAAGGAACAGACATACAGAACCCAACATTGCAGGTGTCAGTCATCAGCGTGTGTAGATGAGTCATATCAAGCTACAAGGACTCCATTACACTGCATGACATTTTCCTGTAGGGACAAACTTAATAGCAAACAAGGATACATGCCGATCAATCAATGTGTACGGAGCAGTAGTAAGCTACCAGGGCTCAGTGGAAGCACAAAGAGGCATTTTCCTGTAGAGGAGGCTACCATAGGCACAAAACTAGGTGTTGAATCCCACACATACCAATGCATTTCAAACATACACACAATATGCACGATATGTGTAGATACAACATGTCATCACGACATAACTCTACAACACATCATTTACTTAGAAGGCTCTGAAGATCCAACATAGTATAATGTTACAAGCAGGGGGTCACATGACCCAACATTCAGAGCATACAAACAACGAACGAAAGTTACATGTATGGGTACAAACATCTACTAAAAACGACTGGAAGAGCCTGAAAAGCTAAAATGACCCTACGAGAGGATCCAGACCATTATCTGGGTTCCCAAGCTAATCCGTCAATGTCAACACCAAAAGGAAAACGTAAAGAGAACAACGTCTATCTATGCAAAAATGTAAAAAACTAACATTGAGTAAAAATGTACTCAACAAGACTTACATTAGAAGTAACTACTTATGGATCAGATATCAGTGAATGGGATTGTGGGGTTTACTGCAGAAATGCCAGCTTTGACCTTTGGCTAATCTAGACTACGACAATGTATCATTCCTCTCCCGCCTCTCTACGAGAGAGCGCACACTAGTCCACATATGACCACATCAATACACCACCATGGGTCCTCTCCCTTCCTCCTACGAGAAGGGCATCCATACCACTCACACTTATCTTGCACATTTTAGAGTATCCGTTAAAGTTATCTATGAACCATGCAAGTCTCCAATTACTCCATATCTGAGGACGCGGCTATTCGAATAGATAGTTACCCAGCACGGGTGTACTTCGTCACACATGATCCTGCCACTTATCGCCATGTGCACATAAAACAAGCACCTCAACAAGGTTCAAGTGGAAGCCGAGCGAGGGAGTCAGCCACAGACATTAACTTAGAATGACTCCCGTCCAAGGCAGTCGCCTATATGAGTTGGAACCCATAATGGAAGTCCTCCCGAGGTTTCCAACATGGCCTCAAACGATGTGAGCAGGTCCCCAAACCGGTACCGAGTGGGCCGTTAATCCACTTTGCAGGCCGTGCAACAACTTATGAACGTTGGGAACTACTGCGACTCTTGGACTAAGAACAAAGAAGGTAATAGGCCAAGAGGGGCCGAGTTACCGGAAGCCAATGTGAGGTAGTAGCTAGTCTTGGAACACCCACACAATATCTCAGGTCTTAAGTGCGGCGTCGATGAGGCAACTCACCGCGTACTGCTACATGGCCTCTCATCGCTAGCTTTACCAAAACAGGTTCACACGCATAACTCTCATTACTAGGACATGTTCATTCCAACTCATCACCAAGATGGTCACACAAACTCAACTCTAAGCATATCAAGCATAACATGTAATGTCACAACATGGCTCAAGAATCTACCAGGTATGCTAGGTTGCTTGGTTTAGCTACTTACTGTCACAATGACAAGTCATGCAAAGGAATGGGTCCATCTACTATAACACAAGTAACAGTTGAATCATCTTGTCTTAATGCATTGAAATTAGAGGAGAGAGAGAGAGTGGGATTGTATCAGAATGCTCAGGGGGGGGGGGTTGCTTGCGTATTGGTCAAAAGAACTCAACTGTTCTTTGATGTCGTCGATAACTACGTCTCGGAGATCTATCGACAAGATCAAACAAGGAACAAATTAAGGACGACAAATGCTTCACAATGTTGCATGCATATGACACATAAAAATGTTGCTGGTTTGAGCTAAAAACTATAGCCAGAACTAAATTAAGTCCATTTGATCAATATAGATCAAATTGAAACTCCACATAAGGCATTTCATTTGCCATTTATTTGAATTGTCATATCCAGCAACTTTACGTTGATCAAACATGCATGAAAATGGTAACATCGGATTCTTTGGATTTTTCTGATAATTTTTCATATATAAATTATTTCATTTGGAGCTATATTTGAATTTCTATGAATTTTAGAAGTTTAAGGTATTCTCCGGAATTAAATATATCCAGAATTGACTTATTGTGTCATGCTGAAGTCAGCCATTCAAAGACGCCTAAGCCAGGTCAAACCGGAACAATGGGGTCCACTTTTCTGTGACCCAGGGGCTAATCCCGCGTTGACTGGTGTTTGACCCACTGCTGGGGCCCATTGTCAGCGTTAGGGGGCAGTTTAATTAGAGTTAAGTTGCCTTAATGGCCAAGCCATGTCGATGCTCGCCGGAGTAGGGCCGTCGGCGACCAAACAACGATGGAGGAACGTCGAAACTTCACTCCAAGAGGTGGGTGGAGGAGTTGGAGGCACCGGTGGGGTGCTCTTACTCGAGCGCTTCCAGCGGTAGCTCGAGGCGCCACAGGGATGGCCGGGAGCATCGACGGCGTCAAGCTCCCACAACATCGGTGCTCGGGTGTGGCGCTGCTACAACAAGGAGAACACAGAGAAGCCGGGGTGGAGGGGAAATCAATGCGGCGGCTCACATCGGGTCTGATGATGGTGATAGTAAGGTCGGAGGAGCTCCCTAGCTGGCCAATTCGACGACGGCGTACAACGGCCGAGGCAGGGAAGACGACGACGGACTTGGTGCTATGATGCTCCCGGTGATGCCTGTCTCCACGGTGAGGCCGAGGGGGTCATGGAGGAGCTTGGGGGTGCGACGGTCGGATAAGGAGAAGGCGCTGACCATGCGGGCGACGACGGCGAGCCTGAGCAGAGCTCGACCATGGCAGGAGAGAAAGAGAGAGCATAGAGTTGGGGAGAGACCATAGGGGGGGATGAGCTCGATGGCTCGAGGTGGCTGTCTATAGGAGACATGGATGCATGGGTGGCCGCCACCGCGATGCTGGAGCTGGCGCGATGGCTCCCTATGCTCGCCTTCCCTTGTGCCTACTCGCAAAGGTGGAAGACGAGTGAAAGACGACCCTGCCCTTGGGCTGGGACGCTTCTATAGAGGGTAAGCCTAGGTAGGTTTTATGCATTACTTCCTATTTTGTTTTCTTATCTATTTTATGACGTTTGTCTTGTTTTAGAAAAATAAATGTCAAACCATTTGTAAAAATCCTGAAAATGATTATGTGGTCTAAATGGAATTAGCGAGTGCCACATAATAAATTCCAGAATATATGGAACTATATTATATATAGTAAATATAATTCCATTGTAAATAATTGTTTGATTAATATAAAAGCCCAAAATAAAATGTTTCTGTGATTCTAAAATATTGGTTGACATTTTTACCTCATGCCAATATTTTATTAGAATACGAGAGACATTTTCTTGGATCTATTTGAAGCAATTTTTGTATTGCTTAATTGGATTTTTTTCCTTGTGAGGCTTGATCATTCCTAATATATTTTTCAAAAGAAAAAAATCCATGCATGAATGAATTCACAATCATAATTAAACTAGGGCTACGACATGGAGTTTTTGCCAATAAGATTTCTTTGTATCCTAGGGGTTTCTCACCATATCACCTACACATTCCAATCGTTGGACTTTTCTTGAAATATACTAGATGAATATATTAGTACTAGAGATAAGGCATGTTGTCATTAATTGTCAAAACTATCAAGGGAGCATTTCTGCTTTCAATCTCCCCCTTTTTGATAATTGATGACAACATACAATAA